>NW_026590212.1:315185-339291 GCF_907164565.1 Psammomys obesus
GGCCGTACCCTGGACTCCACTTCCCATCAGCCACCCATTCAAATGGCTATTCCTTGGACTCTACTCCACCTCAGCCACCCATTCAAGTGGCTGAACCCTGGGCCTTGTCATCACGCATAATTGTTCCAACTCTGAAGCTGTGAACCCTGAAATCCTACTTCCTGATCACATAGCACAGTCTCCTAACTCTTTTATTCTAGAGTTCCCACTAAATTTTAGGAAATATCTTTTGTTGGATGTAGTGGCACAGGTCTTTAATCTCAGTACTCTGAGGTAGAGACAGGTGGATCTCTGTGAGTTTCAGGTCTATGTGGTAAATTACAGGCCAGCCAGTGCTTCAAAGTGAAATTCTGTTTCAAGAAATAATTTTTATTTTTGTTTTGGGTATTTTTATTACAACATCATATGCAACTGTACACAGACATCTTGTCATTTTTCAAGATATATTAAATATGCTAAAATGAATAAAACATTGCAAGCATATTTATATCCTCCATGTTGTATCCCTAAATTCTAATCTCAGAAGCAACTACCATTAAGAATTTTGTGAATGTGCTTGTGTGTGTGTGTGTGTGTAATTTTTATTAGTTTTACGATTTATGTCATGTAGTGTTCATAATTAGTAATGACTTTTATTTAATGTTAGGTTTCAGAATCTTACATATGCATAATAATTTCTTTAGTGTCCCATAGAATATTGTATAGCTTACCTGTTTTCAGTGATCATTATACATTGTCTTCTCATACAAAATAGGCTAGTATAGTGCCTAAGGTAGGACCATACTTAGACTGTAGGCAGAATGTAGCCGTGGCTAGCCTGAAATAGGCCATACTGGCCTTGAGCTCAGAGAAATCTGCCTGCTTCTTCCTCAGTGGTGGGGTTAAAGGTCTGCACATCATGTCCCAGCTGTGTGGTGCTTTCATGTGAATTAAAAAACAAACAAACTGTTGCCTTGATCTATACTGTTAGGCACAAAACATAGCAAATGGAGGGTACCTAGGGCAAAAATAAAAATAAAACTACAGTAAGCAGTCAGAATCTGTAAGCTCCCATCCATGCATTCATTGAGTTCCTAACCATACCTTCATCTCTGTGAGTTCCCATTCATGCACTCATCTCTATGAGTTCCTAACCATACCTTCATCTCTGTGAGTTCCCATCCATGCATTCTTCTCTGTGAGTTCCTAACCATACCTTCATCTCTGCGAGTTCCCACCCATGCATTCATCTCTGTGAGTTCCTATCCGTACATTCAACTTCAGATAAGAAAATAATAGTTGAGGCACAATAATATTTATACTGAATATGTGAATCATTTTCTTCTTATTCCCTAACAGCAGCTAATAAGTATGTATACAGCATTTACATTTCGTGCCATGCTATAAGTGATCTAGAGATAATATAAAACATATAGAAGAGGATGTGTGTAGGCTATCTATAGTGTTCCATTACTTTCTATAAGGGAGTTGAGCATTTGCAGACTTTGAGACCTGTGGGTCCTGAAACCAGTGAGCTAAGAATACTGGAGGACAGTTATAACTGTCCACTCTGGTGAGTGTAGTTTTGAACTAGGAATGCATGGATTATTAAATGAATTGGATTTTTATGCCTACTGGCTCCCAGTCAGCACCTCTGAGCAATGGAAAATTACATAGTTATATGTAGTCTCTATATTGTTTTCAAGTTTGCTAGCTCCACTCTGTCTACTTTCATGTAATAGAGACCCTAGATTCCATCATTACACTTTTGGAATTGTGGGCCTCAGTCCTATTGCATTGTGGTTAGTGTCAGCGATAGGGAAGCATACCACTGCGGAACAAACCAAATCATACTAGTTATTTCCCAAGGCAGAAAGATGAAAACAAATTTATTACAAATGCAGTGAGAATAACCCGCCATGGATGATGACTCTTCATCTAGTCAAGTGCTGTTCAAACCTCTTGCTGCCCACACCACCTCATTTGTGAGATCACAGATAATGATGGTAAATGGACTAAGCTCAAAATTTTCTTTTCACTTCCTTCTCCACCCAGCTCATCTATCTTATTTCTGTCCACCCCCATACTTACACTCCTTCAGCTGGCAATCAGATAAAATACTTAGGGCTATATTATGGTGTTTGCTTCTGTATTACCTCTCTCATCTCTTCAGTTATAGTGCCAAGAAACTTTTGTACATGAGTCTTTTTTTAATACTTGCTGCAGGCCCTGGGTCTATTGGGATGTGGCTTTTCCTCGAAGACTCTATACAGCTTTGCTCTTTCTAGTGAAGCTCAGTTGCTCATGGTGGTGTCAGTGTGGGCTAGTAAAATCTGAGTGAGAATGAGTTTTGTGGGTGATATGAACTATTATAGGTAAGTTGTAAGCCTGTGGCTTCCTGGCAGCTTCAGTTTGCACACCAAGAAGCTTAAGGATTTTTGTCTGGATGATTTGTTGTGAAAACAAAAAAGAAATAAGTATCTGGACATTGGTCTATAGCTCCTGGTGTGCCCCATAGTTTCCTTTACTCTGACAAGTTGCTGTTATTAGCAAGGAATGGCTTTTCTGCTATAATTGAACGTATACATCTAAGGCCTTATCTAAGGAACATGGCTATGAAGTTAGCCTTTTCTTCACAAATGCACAGTTTGAGCCCAGAGAACCTTCGCTCTTCTGTACCTGTAACTCTCTGTAGAAACATTGAGTGTCTTCAGACCGTTCACCTTTCTTAGCATTTTCCCTAACAACCTTAAATCTGGGATATTTAGCTTTATTACTTTATTTCTTTTTGCTAGGCTTTCGGGTGCTGGTAAAGTTATCTGATGCTGCCTTAACTCCTCTGCAGACTTCAGACATTTTGCCTTTTCAAATCTTTTCTCCTTCCTAAAATCACCACAGTAGGGTTTTAGACTGTTCCCTTTTATTTCAAGCCTCCTTCCTTTCTTTCTTTCCCCTTCCTTTTCTCCTTATCTTGCTTTTAGTGGATGATTTTACTACCTTGCTAAAACTGGAGATTGTTTAAAAAGCACTTAGGAGCCCAGTCTTGAGAAGAATGCTTACTTGGATAAATGACCTGGATAAATTAAAGGAAAGGGACACCCTGCTACACACACACACGCACACACTCATGCACGCACACACACATGTGTATTTGTGTACACATATGCTCCAAGCCCAGTAGGTTATTGAGGTTATGGTTAGTTTTATTACTTAAGGCAAATAGCAATTTCGCACACGATTCTTGGAGTTACATTACAAAAGCCAGCAATAGTCACTTGATGTTAGCAGTTTATAGGAAAGGTCTTCAAGTTTTACTAGTTTTGGAGGATTAGTGTTAAGTAGAATATTTTCTCCCATTTTTAGCTTTTCTCAGAATGTAACAATTTCTCTTTCTCATGGTGGTGGTGTTTGGTATGCAGAGTTACAGCAGTGTCCAGGCAAGGGACAAGTTGTTTTTTTTTTTTTTTTGTTTTTGTTTTTTGAAATTTCAATAGAGAACAATGGATAGGAAAATTCTTTATTTTCCTTCTTCTTGAAGTGATCTCCTGGGCCACAAAATACTGAAATTCAGATTCCTGGGTCCATCACTAGTTACAGACTAAATACATTTGGGATTGTGTCCAAACATTTTTCTTTTAAAGTATTTATCTTATGTGATACTGATGCAGCTCATCCCAGGGAGAACTTGCCTTTAGAAACAGCCATCAAACAAACTTATAGCTAAACCTTCATTCTTTTTTTTTTTTTTAAAGAAACCCTGTCTTTTTTTTTTTTTAAGTTTAATTTTATTATGCATATAATGCTTTGCCTACATGTACACCTGAACGCCAGAAGAGGGCGCCAGATCTCATTGTAGATGGCTGTGAGCCACCGTGTGGTTGCTGGGAATTGAACTCAAGACCATCGGGAAGAACAAGCAGTGCTCTTAACCTCTGAGCCATTTCACCAGCCCCTAAACCTTCATTTAAAAAAAAAAAAAAGAGTGGAACAGGGCTTCACTACCATGAGATCTACAGGGAACTCCTTTTGTCGCTTACATTGGTCTAGAACTCATGCTTCTGCTTTAGCTGCCTATGCTGCACTCTTTACTCATTTTTACCTCCTTTTTTGTCTCAGCTGTATGTGATCCTGTTCTTTTCTAAAGCTGATTTTACTATGGGTGCTCTTGATTCCATTTCTTTAGTTTCAGTTTTTAAAACAGTAGTATGGATACTATGTATCCATGCTATTCTCAAAGCCATGGCGATCTTTCTGCCTCAGCTTCCTGAACCCTGAAATTACATGAGTGCACCACCATGCCTGACTTTGATTTCATTTTTGTATTTTTTTCCTAGCTCTTTTTTAAATTTAAATTTATTTTAAAAAATTTATTTACTTCACCTCCTGATCATAGCCGCCTCCCTCATCTCCTTACGGTCCCACTCTACCTTCCTCTTCTCCCATATTCCCTTCCCCTAGTCCTCAGAAAGGGGGACCACTCCTCTACCAACTGACTCCAGCCTATCAAGTCTCATCAAGACTGCCTGCATCCTCTTTCTCTGTGGTCTGGCAGGGTCCCAGGCAACAGAGTCCATGTCAGACACCACTCCTGCGCTCCTTACTAGGTGACCCACATGGAGACTTAGCTGCCAGTTGGCTACATCTGAACAGGGGGCCTAGTCCTCTCCATGCATGGTCCTTGGTTGGTGCATCAGTCTCCGCAGACCCTCCTGGGCTCGTATTTGTTAGATCTGTTGGTCTTCTTTTGGAGCTTCTGTCTCTTCCAGGACCTTCTATCCCCTCCCCGCCCCCTTTTCCATAAGACTCCCTGGGCTCTGCCCAAAGTTTGGCTATAAGTCTCAGCATTTGCTTCGCTCCCCTGGTGGGTGAAGTTTTTCAGAGGAAATCTATCTATGGGACAGGCACCTATCCTCTTCTTTCTTTCTTTCTTTCTTTCTTTCTTTCTTTCTTTCTTTCTTTCTTTCTTTCTTTCTTTCTTTCTCTCTTTCTTTCTTTTTCTCTCTCTCTCTCTTTCCCTTCCTTCCTTCCTTCCTTCCCAAACAGAGATTTATTTATTTATGTATGAGTGCTCTATCTGCACAACACCTCCATGGCTGAAGAGGGCATCATATTCCAGTATTGTGAGCCACCATGTGGTTACCAGGAATTGAACTCAGGACCTCTGGAAGAGCAGACAATGCTCTTAACCGATGAGTCATTTTTCCAGCCCCCCCCCCCATTCCCTCTCTTTAACCACTTCTGGTGTCTATTCTATTTGCCCTTCTGAATGAGAATTAAACATTCTCCCTAGGTTCTTCCTTGTTAAAGCTTCTTTAGGTCTGTGGATTGTAGTAGCATGGTTATCCTGTGTTGTATGTCTAATATCTGCTTATAAGTGGTATCATGCTTGTCTTTCTGGGTCTGGGTTACCTCACTAAGGATGACTTTTCCATATCCATCCATTTGCCTGCAAATTTTATGGTATGTCCTTGTTTTTAATAGCTGAATAGTATTCCATTGTGTAGATGTACCACAGTTTCTTTTTTTTAAATTTATTTATATTTTTATAAATTACAGTTTATTCACTTTGTTTCCCTGCTGTAGCCTCCCCTTCCCTCTGACCCTAGACTATCAAGTCTCATCAGGACTGGCTGCATTGTTTTCCTCTGTGGCCTGGTAAGGCTGCTCCCCCATCGGGGGAGGTAATCAAAGAGCCAGACACTGAGTTCATGTCAGACAGCCCTGTTCCCCTTACTAGTGAAACCACTTGGAGACTGAACTGCCGTGGGCTGCATCTGTTCAGGGGTTCTAGGTTATCTCCATGCATGGTCCTTGATTGGAGTATCAGTCTCAGAAAAGACCCCTGTGCCCAGAATTTTTTGATCTGTTGCTCTCCTTGTGGAGCTCCTATCCCCTCCAGGTTTTCCTATCTCCCCCTTCTTTTATAAGATTCTGTGCACTCTGCCCAAAGTTTGGCTCTTAGGACGGGTGAATATAGGATCTTTAAAAAACATACAAAACTGTGTATTGTTATTAATTATTAATAAATGTTGAACTTCAAATAGGACATGTAGCAAGGACTGGGTCATAAGATGCCACCTGAAATTAAAGCTAATGAGTATAATTAAAGTGATAAGTTAAATAAAATGTGAGATGAGTTATCTACAGCAGGGATCCACCCTTTGGAAACTAGTAAGTGTACTGCCAGTGAGTAAAGTTATTTCTCCATGTTTCCTCAAGGACATTAGTATATTTGCAATGAGGGTAAGAAGAATGTGGACACTAATTAGTGTTGCCAGCAGTGTCCAGAAAGAGGTGGCTGCTCTGTTCTTAAATGTCTGTCGTCTAAGTACTAGAGTGGAAGACAGTGTGAGGGAAGCAGACCCGTGCAAGTAGCAGATAGACTTAGATGTAAAATCTTTGTTAATGAAAGCAAGTTACTTACCTTTTCAGAGTCTGTTTTCCCTTCAATAAAATTACTATAATACCACAAAGCAATGGGTTGTTATGACAGTAAAATTAAGTGATAGGTAGTATGCCATGCACAGTGCATAAAGTAATGTTTCTAGCTTATAAGCATTACTTACTGAACAATAAGGTTCCTTCCCTCCCATGAAAAAAAATTTATTGAAATTGTCAGGTTCTCATGGTACAGTAATGAAACTGAAATTCTTTGCTCTGAAGCTCATATAATAACCATTGATATCTTTTAAGTGAACTGATCAAAAGGGAAAGACTATCCTATAATAAGCAGTTTCAGCTTTTGACCCTATAGTTAGCAAAGTGGACCAATCAAGTTTTTGCTTAGCATGAATCTGCCTTCTAGATTGTACTTGAATATACACCAGGGAAATAAGCCCAAAGAACTAGAACGTCTTCCAATATCTTTAGAAGTGAGATCCAGCCCCTGGTTAAGGTGTTGAGATCCTGCCCATGTCACATAGCTTTTTCTTCTTTTAGCAGCAACAGTTCGTTCTGAGATTATGGAGTCATAACAAAAGGAGAAATAACATAACAAACTTGGCTTACCTATACAGCTTAATATTTATTTGAAATTATTTGCTTTTTTTTTTGGTTTTTGTTGATTTTCACTCTACTTAACCTCTTGAAATTTGAAAGGCAAAGAATAAGGTTGGAGTGCTATGTAGAAAGAGCCAGGGTTTGGGCCTGCTCGTTCCTTGTCGGCCAGAAACATAGTAATGTTGGTACCCTGGACTTGGTGAGAATCACCAATCAGAAAATCTCTTTCACTGTGACTTACCTCGCCAGAGTCAGCTGAAGCATGAAAATCCGAATGATAGTTTATTAACTTACAATCAGAAATGAATGCTTTTTCCTTTGCGAAAATGATGGGCAGAAGGCCTGGGTGAGTTGCAGGATAGCCAAAATGTTTACTGTGTGACTCAGATGATTACTATCATCATGAGTTGATGTGGTGAGAAATTTATGTAAAACACTAGGACATGCTACACCAAATATGCCAGTGGACTAGCTGGTCAGAGCACTTTCTCTCCTGAGCGGTCCTTGAGGGGCATTCTAACACTTGCTTTCAGAAACTCTTTTTTATTTTGAAATACTTTGTGGTTTACGCACAAGTACAGAGAATCATATAACAAATGCCATCTTGATTCAGAGAAGTTTGGGTCTTCTATATTCTAATTCTCATTTTCTCTTCTCCCTCTAGAGTACTCTGTATCATGAATTTGGTATTTATTTTTTCCATACAGATCTTATAATTATTATATAAACATTTAATAAAATTTTCAGTGAATATTGTGATTTTGGAGTTTTCCCATAGGTTGTAAAACATGTGTACATGACATGATTTCATTTTATGCAGTATTACAATATAATTAGTAATATCACGTAATTTGTGGTTAATAGGTTTTTAAGGAGGCTGAGGCAAGACAAAATTGTCTCCTGTTTTTACTTAGGAGTTTCTGTTTTTACTCTTTATGACAAACATTTCAGATACAAAGTGCTTTTTCTCTGGCACAGCCAATTGTGATTTGTAAATTTATTAGATTTTGCAAATTTGCCCAAAAGGAACTTCAAACTGGCATTATATTAGCTTAGTTCACAATCTTTTTTTTTTTTTTATTAATTACACTTTATTCATTTTGTATCCCCCCATAAGCCCCTCCCTCCTCCCCTCCCGATCCAACCCTCCCTCCTCTTTCTGTATGCATGCCACTCCCCAAGTCCTCTGATAGGGGAGGTTCTCCTCTTCTTTCTGATCTTAGTCTATCAGTTCTCATCAAAAGTGGCTGCATTGTCCTCTACTGTGGCCTGGTAAGGCTGCTCCCCCCTCAGGGGGAGGTGATCAAAGAGCAGGCCAATCAGATTCTGTCAGAGGCAGTCCCTCTTCCCATTACTATGTAACCCACTTGGACACTGAACTGCCATGGGCTACACCTGTGCAGGGGTTCCAGGTCATCTCCACGAATAGTCCTTGGTTGGAGTATGATTTTCTGGGAAGTTAGTTCCCTGTGTTCAAATTATCTTGTTCTGTTGCTCTCCTTGTGGAGTTCCCGTCCCCTCCAGCTCTTACTATTTCCCACTTCTTACATAGAATTCCATTCACTCTGCCCATCAGTTGGCCATCAGGCTCAGCATCTGCTTTGACAGTCTATACTACAGAGGCTTTCAGAGGCCCTCTGTGGCAGGTTTCAAGGTTGTTTCCTGTTTTCTTCTGGCTTTCAGAAGCCCTCTGTAGCAGGTTCCGAGGTTGTTTCCTATTTTCTTTTTCTTCTGATGTCCATCCTCTTTGCCTTTCAGGATGGGGATTGAACATTTTAGTTAGGGTCCTCTTTTTTGCTTAGTTTGTTTAGATGTACAGATTTTAGTGGGTTTATTCTATATTGTATGTTTATATGAGTGAGTATATACCATGCGTGTCGTTTTGTTTCTGGGACAACTCACTCAGGATGATCCTTTCCAGGTCCCACCATTTACCTGCAAATTTCATGATTTCCTTATTTTTCATTGCTGAGTACAATCACCTTGGTACCTAAACCTCACAAAGACTCAACAAAGAAACAGAATTTCAGGCCAATCTCCCTTATGAACATTGATGCAAAAATACTTAACAAAATACTTGCAAACCGAATCCAAGAACACATCAAAGATATTATCCACTATGACCAAGTAGGCTTCATCCCAGGTATGCAGGGGTGGTTCAATATATGGAAATCCATCAATGTGATCCACCATATTAACAAACTGAAAGAAAAAAACCACATGATAATCTCCCTAGATGCTGAAAAAGCATTTGACAAAATCCAACATCCATTCATGTTTAAAGTACTGGAGAGATCAGGGATACAAGGCAGATATCTAAACATACTAAAGGCGATATACAGCAAGCCTATAGCCAACATCAAATTGAATGGAGAGAAACTTAAAGCAATCCCACTGAAATCAGGGACAAGACAAGGCTGCCCACTCTCTCCATATCTCTTCAACATAGTGCTGGAAGTCCTTGCTAGAGCAATAAGACAGTCGAAGGAGATCAAGGGGATACAGATGGGAAAGGAAGAAGTCAAATTGTTATTGCTTTTGTCCTTAGTTTACAATGTAAATTATCAGGCTATACAGAACACTTTGTTTTGTAACTACTTCCTGTATTGCAAATCCAATTTTCATCAGTGTCTTCTATATGTTTATCTTTGTCAGCCATTTTTCTTGGTGCAAAAGTTTCTCCTGATATTTCAACATATGCTACAAGCTTACGCAAATTCAGTGTCCCAGTTTTCTAGGAGCTTGGAGCTGGAAGCTCTGAAGCAGTGAGGATGTTCTGCTCGGGCTGAGGTTCGCCAGAAGGTGAACTGTTGGGCTCTAACACAGGCCCCGACTCTAGCACTGCCTTCATGGTCATTGGAGACTCAAGAGCACGAATGGCAATTGCCATTTTCCTGGGAAGAACCTCCAAAAGATGCTTTGAAACAATTGTTTTTAGCTATAACATTTACTAACGAGGATGGTACAACTATTGTACAGATGCCCTTGAAGATTTTTGGGTAAGGCTGAGGTGGCTGTTTAAGTTCTGGGAGAGTCTTTTATGGTTATTACTATTAGGTTACCGTATGTGAAACTCTACCCCTGTAACCTTCTGGCTTAAAACATTTATTGTTTATGGAAAGAATGGGTAAACCTTTTCACTTTCATATAAAGTAAATGCTTTTTAATATATTTTGTTATCTGTTATACATATAATTTAAAAAATTAAATATTCGACAGTATAATATTGTGTATAGTGTACTGTGATCACCTCTACTGTCTGTTTCTCTTTCCTGCCAACCCCTCTGCTTACCAACTAGTATACTTTTAATGCTCATGTCCCTCCTTTCTCTTTCTCCTTCTGCTACTTCTTCCCCTTCTCCCTCTTTCTTTCCTGGTCCCTCCCAACCACATTGTATCTAGAAAACAGTACCACATGGCACACAGTTCTTCTGCCCCCTCTTCAGTAATGTTCACTGGGCCTCCAAATGGGTGACATAGACACCCAATATGTGGCTGACCACTCATCACTCACTTCTTAGTGCATAACTCTAGTTATAAGTTGTGCATTGCTGGATGAGGCTGTTTTTTGTCCAAGGGGGGCTACCCTGGTCTTTGGGTATAAACACATATACTTAAAATATTTAAAAGGCAGTTTAACTACATGTCTATTTTTCAAAAATTAGTAGTAGATTACCTGACAGGGTCTGTGATTTTTCTTAACTGCAGGCTTTGGCAAATTCTATAGTCTCATGTATGTATTTCCTTTTGTGGAGCGGGTCTCAGAACCAAGCCAGAGGAATTGGTTGCCCTCAGAACATTCAGGCCACTACGCCAGTGCGATTATCTCACCATGCAGTTCAGTATTGAAACACACAGATTATTGATGACTTTTCATTCCCAACATGCTATAGCACCTTCCAGCACTGCGAGTGCTAGCCAGCTGAGAGGAAATAGCTAATCCAATGTCCAACTTAGTTTCCTAGTATTCTGTATCAAGGGTGTATGATGCCTTTAGCATCTAGTTCAGGTGGGCATCTGAGAGCAAATACAATAGCCAATATTGTTTTCGGAGTTTTTGGGGACTATCTAAACAACAGCTCATAAGGAGGTATCTCATAACTGGCAGTGAGATTTTGGTTTGAAGTCTTATGACATCTGAAAGCAGTGTACAGAGTGCTTTCTTTCAAGGTATTTTTTATTAATTTATTTTTAATTTATATATTCACTTTATATCCCTATTGTAGACTCCTCTCTCCTCTCCTCCCAGTCCCTCACTCCCACCTTCTTCCCCCATCCTCCTTCCTCTTGTCCTCAGAAAAGGGGAGCCCCCTCCCACCAACCCACACAAACACATCAAGTCATACTGAGGACTGAGCACATCCTCATCCACTGAGGTGAGGCAAGGCAGCCTGGTTAGGGTGAAGTGATCAAAAGCAGGCAATAGAGTTCATGTCGTAGATAGCACATACTCAACAAGGGACTCACATGAAGATAAAACTGCCAATTGGTTACGTGTGTGTGTGCTTAGGTCCAGTCCGTCCATGCTCTTCGGTTGGTCCTTCCATCTCTGTAAGCCCCCATGGGTTTAGGTTAGTTGACTCTGTTGGTCTTCTTGCAGCCTTCTTGTCCCCTCCAGGTCCTCTTCCTTCTCTTTCACAAGACTCCCTGAGATCCACCTAGTGCTTGGCTGTGAGTCTCAGCATGTGGTTCGATCTGCTGCTGGGTGGGGCCTCTCAGAGGATGGTTATGCTAGGCTTCTCTCTGTAACATAGCAGACTTTTTTTTAATGGTGTCAGGGGTTGGCTCTCTTCCATGGGGTGTGTGTCAGGTTGGGCCAGGCATTGGTTGGACATTCCCTCAGTCTCTGTCATTATCTCAGCACATCTTGTAGGTAGGGTAAATTTTGGTTCCACGATTTTGGATGTGGGTTGGTGTTTCCCTCCCACCACTATAGGCCCGCCACTGCAGGTCCTCCTGGCTAGAAGGTGGCCTCCTCAAGTCTTGTGTCTCCTGCTGCTAGGAAGCTCAGCTAGAGACATCCCCGTATCTTCTCTATAGCATACCCTGTCATAGGTCTCCATTTTTCCCAGTGATGCCCTGCCTTCAGTTGTCCTTTTCTCTCTAGGCCATCAGACTTCCCCTCCCCACTGTCCCCACTTCTGATACCCTTCCTCATTTCCCTCCCCACACTCTTTCTTATCTAGTTCCTTCTCTATTTCCTCTTCCACTGTCTATTCTATTTCCCCATCTGAGTGAGATTCAAGGAGGACCTCCCTTGGGCCCTCCTTGTTACTTAGCATCTTCAAATTCATGATTAGTAGTATAGTTTTCCTGTAATATATGGCTAATATCTGCGTATAAGTGAGTACATACCGTGTATGTCTTTCTATGTCTGAGTTACCTCACTCAGGATGATTTTTTTTGACATTTGAAAAACAGGACTTATTTATTAATATTAGATAACCAATGATTTCTACGGTTCGTGTATAAAACATCAGTGAGTGAATGCCTTTGCATTTTGAAAGGAAAAAATATTATTGGAAATAATGGCAAGACACAGCTGATAGGATTCAACAACCTCACTTGACAGCAGAGTGTCATGTTCTTGCTGAAACTGACAACTCTAACAGGGCTTGGTAGTTGAGAAACACCTCGCAAATGCTGAGGAAGAAAGAGGTTCACCCCTGGTAAGTGGTGGAAAGTGGAGCCTTACAGTATTTGCACTATGAGCGGAAAGGTGCCCCGGAAGCTCAGGGGCATTATTACAGCTGTAGGCAGACTCACTGCTGCTGGCTTCCAAGCTGTTCCTTAGCACTTCACATAAATGCTAAGTTCCCTTGAAGTGGGGAGGCCCTCACTCTGCCCATTTATTTTCAAGTAATTCCAAAAGAGGAATTTTATTTTCGGTTTTCAAGGAAGAGTAAGAGAGCTTGGAGGAGAAGCATCAGCAAGTACTCTCCAGATTGGAGGCCTTCTCTGTACCTGCAGGAGTAGCACTATTTAATTCGGCTTCACTTTCACTGTCACTAGCAAATAACTAGTTTTCTTACATCGACCAGGTGTATTGAAAACTCAATTACTTTGCTCATTTGAGATCATCTCCCTAGATGTGATGGTGCATTACAATCAAAATTATGTACCACAACCAGAAGCTTATATGAGAAAATATATTTATTTCATTAACAAGGTTGTGAATCAGAAAAGATAAAACGTTCACTTAGATTAGATCTCCATCTCTCATGATGGTAACATAAATTTCTAGTGTTCATTGATTTTTCTGCAAGAAATTATACATATGCCTTCATGAAGAATGGGGTGGTATTACACTATAAAAACATAAGTGTTTACACTAGATTACTTCTAAGGTCTATTACAGAGCTAAGTTTCAACGATGCCCTCTAATTGCCATGTTTATATTCATCTGGCCCACAGGATGCTCAGTATGTCTAAATGCCTTATGCAATTTCTCTTCTCACATTTTCTTTCTTTTTTTTTAACTTTTATTAATTGCACTTTATTCATTTTGTATTCCCCCCATAAACTCCTCCCTCCTCCCCTCCTAACCCACCTTTCCTCCCCCTTCTTCACGCATGCCCTTCCCCAAGTCCACTGATAGGGGAGGTCCTCCTCTCCTTCCTTCTGATCCTAGTCTATCACATCAAGGCTGCTCCCCCTCAGGGGGAGGTGATCAAAGAGCAGGCCAATCAGTTTATGTCAGAGGTAGTCCCTCTTCCCATTACTATGGAACCAATTGGACACTGAACTGCTGTGGGCTACATCTGTGCAGGGGTTCTAGGCTATCTCTATGCATGGTACTTGGTTGGAGTATGAGTCTCTGGAAAGACTCCTGTGTTCAAATTTTTTGGTTCTGTTGCTCTCCTTGTGGAGTTCCTGTCCTCTCCAGACCTTACTATTTGCAACTTCTTTCATAAGATTCCATGCACTCGTGCCCAACAGTTGGCCATAAGTCTCAGCATCTGCTTTGATAGTCTGCAAGGCAGAGCCTTTCAGAGGCCCTCTGTGGCAGGTTCCTAACTTGTTTCCTGTTTTATTCTTCTTCTGATGTAACAACTTCCTGAACAGAACACCAATGTCACAGGCTCAAAGAGCAACAATCAATAAATGGGACCTCATGAAAGTGAAAAGCTTTTGTAAAGCAAAGGACACCATCATCAAAACAAAATGAATGCCTACAGTTTGGGAAAGAATCTTTACCAACCCTCTATCTGACAGAGGGCTAATATCCAGAATATATAAAGAACTAAAGAAGCTGAAAAGCAACAAACCAAGTAATCCAATTAAAAAATGGGGAACAGAGCTAAACAGAGAATTCTCCACAGAGGAATATCGAATGGCAGAGAAACACTTAAAGAAATGCTCAACCTCATTAGCTATCAGGGAAATGCAAATCAAAACAACCCTGGAAATCAATCTGGTGCTTTCTCAGACAACTAGGAATAGCACTTACTCAAGATCCAGCCATACCACTCCTAGGCATATATCCAAAAGAAGCTCAAGTACACAATAAGGACATTTGCTCAATCATGTTAATGTAGCAGCTTTATTTGTAATAGCCAGAACCTGGAAACAGCCCAGATGCCCCTCAAGTGAAGAATGGATACAGAAATTGTGGTACATCTACACAATGGAGTATTACTCAGCAATGAAAAACAAGGAAATCATGAAATTTTCAGGTAAATGGTGGGAACTGGAAAGGATCATCCTAAGTGAGCTGTCCCAGAAGCAGAAAGACGCATACGGTATATTCTCACTCTATATAGACATATAATATAGGATAAACCTACTAAAATTTGTACACTTAATGAAACTAATCAAGAGGACTCTGACTAAAATGCTCAATCCCCATCCCAAAAGGCAAAGAGGATGGACGTTAGAAGAAGAAGAAAACATTTGCCTGCAATTTTCATGATCTGCTTGTTTTTAATAGCTGAGTTTTATTCCACTGGAAGTGTACCATATTTTTTTTCCCATTCTTTGGTTGAAGGATATCTAGATTGTTTCCAGTTTCTGGCTATTATTAATAAAGCCACTGTGAACATACTTGAGCAAATTTCCTTGCAGTATGGTAGAACATCTTGTGGATATATGCCCAGAAGTGGTAGAGTTGGGTCTTGAAGTAGTACTATTTCCAGTTTCCTAAGAAAGCGCCAGATTGATCTCCAAAGTGGTTGTATAAGTTTGCACTCCCACCAGCAATGAGTAGTGGTCCCCATTCTCCACATTCTTTCTAGCACAGGCTGTCACTCGAGTTATTGACCTTAGCCATTCTGACTTGTGTAAGATAGAATCTGAGTCATTTTGATTTTCATTTCCCTGATGACTAATGACATTGAGCATTTCTTTAATTGCTTTTTGGCCATTCAAGATCCTTCTGTTGAGAATTCTTTGTTTAGATCTGTACCCCATTTTTAAAATTAGATTAATTAGGGTTTTTTTGATGTTTAATTTCTTGAGTTTAATATATATATTTGGTATTAGCTCTTTGTCAGTTGCTAAGGATCTTTTCTCAATTTGTAGGCTGCTGTTTTGTTCTGTTGACAGTGTCTTTTGCCTTACGAAAGTTTTTCAGAGTTATGAGGTCCCATTTATTATTTGTTGATCTTAGAGCCTGAGCTGTTGATTTTCTGTTTAGGAAGTTGTGCCAATGAGTTCAAGGCTGGTTCCCACTTTGTCTTCTAATAGATTTAGTACATCTGGTTTTATGTTGAGTTTTTGATCCACTTGGACTTGAGTTTTGTAGGGTGATAAATATGGGTATATTTGCACTTTTCTACATGTAGACATCCAGTTGGACCAGCATCATTTAGTGAAGATTCCCCCCCACCCCAATTGTATGGTTTTGGCTTCTTTGTCAAAAATCAAGTGCCCATAGGTGTATGGATTTATTTCTGGGTCTTTGATCTGATACCATTAATTTGTTTTTATGCCAATACCATGTAGTTTATTATTATTATTGTTATTACTATTGCTCTGTAGTATAGCTTGAAGTCAAGGATGGAGATACCTCCAGAAGTTCTATTGTTGTGTAGGACTGATTTAGCTATTCTGTGTTTTTTTTGGTTTTGTTTTTCCATATGAAGTTGAGAATTGTTCTTCCATGGTCTGTGAAGAATTGTGTTGGTATTTTGATGGGAATAGCATTAAATCTATAGATTGCTTTCGGGGCCATTTTTATATGTTAATCCTACAAATTCATGAGCATGGGAGATTCTTCCATCTTCTGATATCTTTTTCAATTTCTTTTTTCAGAGACTTGAAGTTCTTGTTATATAGGTCTTTCACTTGCTTGGTTAGTGTTACACCAAGATACTTTAAATTATTTCTGGTATTGTGAAGGGTGTTGGTTCCCTAATTTCTTTCTCAGCCTGTTTGTCGTTTGTATACAGGAAGGCTACTTCTTTTTATGAGTGAATTTTGTATCCTGTCACTTTGATGAAGGTGTTTATCAGCTTTAGGAGTTCTCTGGTATAATTTTGGGGGTAATTTATATATAGTATCATACTACCTGCAAATAGTGATACTTTGATTTCTTTCTTTCCAATTCATATTCCCTTGATTTCCCTTAGTTGTCCTATTCTTCTAGCTAAAACTTCAAGTACTATATTGAAGAAATATGGAGAGAGTGGGAAGCCTTGTCTTATTCCTAAATTTAGTGGAATTTCTTTGTGTTTCTCTCCATTTAATTTGATGTTGGCTATTGGCTTGCTGCATATAGCCTTTATTATGTTTAGATACGGGCCTTGTATCCCTGATCTCTCCAAGGGTTTATAATGTGTTATGAAGCTTGACTAAACAAATATAAAAGAGTCTCAGTTATTTGTGTGACAGCCAGGTTAAGAGAGAAACTGAAAAACAAACATAGTTTTATAAAATTAACTTTAACATTTTGATGTACTAAGTAGGGGCAGAACTTACATAGTCTAGCCAGAATTTATGCAGAATCTAAACTTAAACAGAAAGCAGTTCCTTAGTTCTGTTCATTTTAATTTATTATTATTATTATTTTACAATTTATTATATATCCCAATTGAAGCCCCCTTCCTCAGCTCCTCCCAGTTCCACCCTCCCTTACTCTTCCTCCCTATTTTTTTCCCCTAGTCCATTGAAAGGGGGAGTTCTCATCCTCTGTCATCTGCCTATAGCTTATCAAATCTCATCAGGACTGCCTGGATACTATTCCTTTGTGGCCTGGCAAGGCTACATAGCCAAGAGCAAGTTATTAATAAGCAGGCAATCAAGTTCATAACAGAATCAGCCCCTGTTCCCTTTACTCGGGAACTCACATGGAGACTGAGCAGCCAATTGGCTATATCTGAGCAGGGGTTCTAGGTCCCCTCCATGCATAGTCCTTGGTTGGTACATCAATCTCTGCAGAACCACCTGGGCTCAGTTTTTTTTTTTCTTTAGGTTTGTTGGTTTCCTTGTGGAGCTCCTGTCCCCTCCATGTCCTTCTATCCCCCCTTCTTCCATAAGACTCCCTGTGCTCTGCCCAAAGTTTGGCTGCTTTGATCTCCTGTTAGGTGGAGCCTTTCTGAGGACCCTCTGTAGTAGACTCCCATCCTGTTCTCTCTCTTCCATCACTTCTTTGTCTGTCATGTATGCCATTCTGGGATTTAAGCATCCTCCCTAGAATCTTCCTTGTTGTTTAGCTTCTTTAAGTCTGTAGATTTTAGTATGGCTATCCTATATGGCTAATATCCATTTATAAGTGAGTGTATGCCATGCCTGTCTTTCTGTTTCTGGGTTACCTCACTTAGGATGATCTCTTCTAGTTCCATCCATTTACCTGAAAATTTCATGATTTCCTTGTTTTTAATAGCTGAGTATTAGTCCATTGTTTAAATATGCCACAATTTCTGTATCCATTCCTCCATTGAGGGACATCTAGATTGTTTCCAGATTCTGCCTATTAATATTAAAGCTGCAATGAACATAATTGAGCAAATGTCCTTGTTGAATGGTGGGACATCTTTTGGGCATATGCTCAGGAATGGTATAGCTGGGTCTTGAGATAGTGCTTTTCTCAATTTTCTGATAAAATACCAGATTGATTGCCAAAGTGGTTGTACAAGTTTGTACTTCCACCAGTAGGGATGGAAAGATCTACCATGCACATGGATCAGTAGGCTTAACATAGTAAAAATGGCCATTTAACTGAAAGCAATCTACAGATTCAATGTAATTCCCATCAAGTTACCAACACAATTCTTTACAGGCCTTGAGAGAAAAATTCTCAACTTCATATAGAAAAGAAAAACCCAGAATAGCTAAAACAATTATCTACAATAAAATATCTTCTGGAGGTATCTCCATCCCTGATCTCAAGCTATGCTATAGAGCAACAGTAATAAAAATTGCATGGTACTGGCATAGAAACAGAATGGTAGATGAATGGAATCAAATCAAAGACCCAGAAATAAACCCACATACCTATGGATACTTGAGTTTTGACAAAGATTGCAAAATCACAGTGCTGGTCTAACTGGATGTCTACATGCAGAAAAATGCAAATAGACACATATTGATCACCTTGCACAAAATTAAAGTCCAAGTAGATCAAAACCCTCAACAATAAAACCTGGCACATTAAATCTGTTTAAAGAAAAAGTGGGGAAGAACCTCAAACTCATTAGCACAGGAGACAATTTCCTGAACAGAACACCAACAGCACAGGTGCTAAGATCAACAATTAATTAATGGGACCTCATGAAACTGAAAAGCTTCTGTAAAACAAAAGACACTGTCAACAGCACAAAACAACAGCCTACAGACTGGGAGAAGATCTTCACCAACCCTGCATCTGATAGATGGCTAATATCCAGAATGTGTAAAGAACTCAAGAAATTAGATACCAACAAACCAAATAATCCAATTAAAAAATGGAGTACAGAGCTAAGCAGAGAATTCTCAACAGAAGAATATCGAATGGTGGAGAAACACTTAAAGAAATGCGTAGTGTCCTTAGTTATTAGGGAAATGCAAATCAAAACTACTCTGAGATTCCATCTTACACTGATCAGAATGGCTAAGATCAAAAACTCAAGTGACAACACATGCTGTAGAGGATGTGGAGAAAGGGACCCTTCTTAGTTCTGTTCATTAAGAGAGCAACTGCAGTTTCTAAGGCAGGAGCTCACAGCTTTCTGATGAGATCCTCAGAGCATCCTACTGTCTGCAGAAGAAAGCAGCAGCAGCCTCCTTGAAGTGATATCTGAAGCAGAGTGTTCTCTCCAGGAGGATCTTGCAGGAAAGCAATCTCTCTCTCTCTCTCTGCTTCTATTTATACCTTCTCATAGTTTACACCAGGATGTTTTTTCAGCTGGCAAAACCCACACCCCCTAATCCCCCTTTCACAAGGAAGTTTCTAGTTGACAAGGATCAAGCACCCTGTCACATGCCTCTCAGGAGGCTGCTAACAGCTATGGGCATAGAATTCTTACACCCCACACTTGTGACTACAACAAAAACACATCCCGACAACACAACCAAAACTTCCATTACAGTATTTTCAATTCTTTGTGTTGCTTTAAGTTTTACACTATGATTTGTGTGCCTTTCATTGCTTGTGTCTTTTGGTATGAGTTTTCAGTTCATCTGTGTTGTGTGGGCATTTAGTTTTCTGCTTGCTATTAATGTATTGTGGTTAAAATCAATTAGGTGATACTTTAAGCTCAGTCTTGGGGCCACTAAGTAGTGGCTTGCAGATGGAGCAATTGAGGCCACCACAGCTCAGCTTAGGAGAAATCATGGCCTCTGTATAGGTGATCTGTATATGTTAGAAGAATGGGGGTGGATTGCCAGGGTTGCTAGGGATCTGTCCTCTGATCTGAGGAGTAGGAAGCACTCCAAACAGGTACTGAGTGGCTAAGATTTGGGGTAAAGTGCAGGATGAGAGCAGATGTATCACTTGGATTTTAAAACAGTGGAGGTTAAGATGGTGGAGAAAAGTATGGGTATGACCTCTGACTGGGGGAGGAAGCTCATCTTGGATCCCGAGACAATAGGGTTAGGATGCCAAAGGCAGGCAGGCATGGCTTCTGATTGTAGTGCAAGCTCTGCGCAGGTTCTCTGGGTACTGTGGTATCAGATGGTGAGAGATCTGGCCTCTGACATGGGGCGGGGGGCAAACTCCATATGTGTTCTGAGATACTGGGGGCTAGGGTGCTGGAAGGCAGGACATGTGGCCTATGACCTGGGGAACGAGCTCTGCTTAGGTCCTGGGAGTCTGGAGCATGAAGTCCATGTGGAACCTGATATTTGAGGATTCAGGTGCTAGAGAGCAGGAAATGTGGCTTTTTACTTGGGGATGAATTCCACTTGGGTCCTAAGATGGTAGTGTTACAGTGCCAGAACAAAAGATGTCGACTCTAACCTGGGGGTGTATAATGTAACTTTTATTTGCCAAATGTAATTGTTGCTTCAGAGGCTTATTGATGAATAAGCTCACCCTTTCTATTTCTCTCTGAACTCTGGCTGGCTGGTTCAACTCAGCTGTTCTGGTTCAAACTCCTCTTTAACCTGACTGATTTAGTCTGGCTTGGCTCAGCTTCTAACTGTATTGCTCTGCTTGGCCTCAAACTGACTCTGGCAATATGTTCCAAACTTCTGTCTCCTTCTTATTCTTTGGCTTCAATTGCCTTTGCTGCATGAAGAGAATGGAACAGAACACAATTCCACTGCACTGCTTCCTGTGCTGACTGATAAAACTGAACATAAATGCATTCAGCTGAACTACCCCAAACTGCGAGGAACTGAACTCACTGAACTCCACTGCATTGCCTGAACTCAACTGAACTGCACTCACTGAACTGCCCTTCCTTCCTGAATCACTCTGCCCTGCTCTTTTTTTTTCTATTTTAATTTTTATTAATTACACTTTACTCACTTTGTATCCCCCCCCCCCGTGGCTCCCTCCTCCCCTCCCAATCCCACCCTCTCTTTCCCTTCTCCACACATGCCCTTCCCCAAGTCCACTGATAGGGGAGGTCTTCCTCTCCTTCCTTCTGATCCTAGTTTATCAGGTCTCATCAGGAGTAGCTGCATTATTTTCCTCTGTGGCCTGGTAAGGTTGCTCCCCCTCAGGGGGAGGTGATTAAAGAGCAGGCCACTGAGTTCATGTCAGAGACAGTCCCTCTTCCCACTATGGAACCCACTTGGACACTGAACTGCCATGGGCAACATCTGTGCAGGGGTTCTAGTTTATCTCCATCAATGGACCTTGGTTGGAGTATCAGTCTCAGAAAAGACCCCTGTGCCCAGATTTTTTGGTTCTGTTGCTCTCTTTGTGGAGCTCCTGTCCTCTCCAGGTCTTATTATTTCCTACTTCTTTCATGAAATTCCCTGCACTCTACCCAATCTGCACTGCTCTTAAGTAGCCTCTCTTTCCTGTCCTCATGAGAGTTGGGTGTATCCTTTTTTTATTTTATTATTTTTTTTTTTAGTATTAATCACAGGTTATTTACTTTGTATCCCAGCCGTAGCCCCTCCCTCATTCTCTCCCAATTCCACCCTCATTCGCTTATCTCCTCCCTGACCCTTTCCAAGTCCACTGCTAGGGGAGGCCCTCTTCCTCTTCCATCTGACCCTAGCTTATCAGGTATCTTCAGGACTGGCTTCAATGTCCTCCTCTGTGGCCTAGCAAGGCTGTTCCTTCCTCGGGCCGGGGGGGGGGGGGAAGGGAGGTAAAGGAGCCAATCATTAAGTTCATGTCAGAAATAATTCCTGTTCCCCTTACTAGGAAAACCTACTTGGACAATGAGCTACCATGGGTTACATCTGAGCAGTGGTTCTAGGTTATATCCATACATGGTCCTTGGTTGGAGAAACAGTCTCATAGAGGACCCCCGTGCCCTGATATATTTTGTCCTTGTAGAGCTCCTGTCCTCTCCCAGTCATACCAACTCCCCCTTTTATCATATGATTCCCTGCACTCTATTAATCCTCACTTAGAAAGACAAATGGGATGGACATGGGAAGTAGGAGAAAACAAGAAACAGGACAGGAGCCTACTGCAGAGGGCCTCTGAAAGACTCTACCTAGCAGCTTATCAAAGCAGGTGCTAAGACTCATAACCAAACCTTTGGTAGAGTTGGGTATATCCTATCTCTGACTCATTCTATCAAATCTTTCTCTGATTTGTTACTTTATTTGTGCCTCAATTAGTCATAACTTTCAAACATGGCTGCCTCCTTATACAAACTAACTTTACCTTCATTATTTGGCATTCAAGGTATGTCAGACATGTCTAAAGGCATGTCTGTATTCCAGCCTGCTCACACAGACCTAGAAGGTTTTAGATGTGATCTCTTGTAAGACCAGCCATGTTGTTGGATTAAAATTCTTCTACAGGAATGACCTCCCTTGTCCTGAGGAACTAGAAATCTGGGGACCAGAAAGAGGGAGATGCTTCTGATCTGGAAAGTAAGCTCTGAGTAGGTTTTGAGATGCCAGGGATTTTGAATGCTAGAGAAGGGATATAGTTTCACTGGAGATCAGCTCCACAGGTACTAAAATGTGTAATGTTAGGTTGCCAAAAGATATGAGATGGTTTCTATAAAATTAATTCTTATTAATATAAATGATCCCATTTTGTTCTCATTACTCTCACAAAATTACATTAACTTTATGATAAAAATTATTTTCTGTATAGTCTGTGTTATTTTCTTTTACCTGAGCAGAACTAGCAGTTGGTATTGCCAATGGTTTTAAATTGTAGTCATTTAAATGGTGTGTTATAATATCTCTTAATGTTTTAATGTATATTTCTCTGATGACTAGTGACGTGGGTTTTTTTTTCATTGCTAAATAACATTTTATTTGTGTACAATTACTTCAACATACATGAAGGCTTAGACTTCTTCCACATAGTAGTTTTAACACTAATTAATAATCTTTTGAATCAATTACTTCATTGGAACTTGAAAACTAATAATTTTGTTATCATATATGTATATATATATGTATATACATACATGAGTCAATTTGTTAGCAAATATCCTCTATTTCATTAAGAAAAGTTAGGAGGGAGTGAAATAGAGTTCCAAATGAATACATAGAAAAATCTCTTATTTGTTTATTTATTTTATATTGTTGTGTTTTTAGGGTGTCTCTGTGTCACCCTGCCTTTCCTGGAACTTACTCCGTAGACTAGGCTGGCCTCAAATTCACAGAGATCTACCTGCTTCAACTTTTAAATTTTTGTGAGAGAATTTTCAACAGGAAGGACAGGATAGAATAGAGTGCTGAAAAACAAAGCATTCTCTAAGTAGAGCCATGTCTACCTAACTCCCCAATATCTTATGGTTTAGAAAAAAGGTCTCTTTCCTCATACAAAAAGTAAGAAGTGACTTCTGCTCTTCTTGTTCCTCCTTAGACCCATTTTACAGGATAGCAAACACACTTTAAGGTTTTTGACTTATATCCAGGACAAAAGTATTTTGTCCAGACTCGATGCAAGCCAGACCATGGATACTGGAGTAGATGGGGCCAAGAGAATTCCATTGAAATACCCAATGGTAAGTGTTTTGGCTACAATTTTTTACCTATATTTATAAATATTATAAATAATAAAACCGTATGTAATGGTTATTAATGTAGAAATTATTTTGAGCCTTATCTTTAAAAGTAGTTCAATATGTGATTATCATTTCTTAATCTAACAAAAGGACATTTGGACAAGTTGTATTACTGCCTGAATCACAGTTGCTAAACACCAGTTTCTAGAAAAAAGTTTCAGGATTAAGCTTAGAATGTCCTCCAAGGACTCACTGGTCATTCATTCTGACTTCCTTGTCTGTCTTATGCCTACCTACTCTTTTTTTTTAATTTTTTTATTGATTACACTTTATTCATTTTGTAACCCCCCATAAGCCCCTCCCTCCTCCCCTCCCGATCCCACCCTCCCTCCCCTTTCTGTATGCATCCACTCCCCAAGTCCACTGATAGGGGAGGTTCTCCTCTTCTTTCTGATCTTAGTCTATCAGGTCTCATCAAAAGTGGCTGCATTGTCTTCTACTGTGGCCTGGTAAGGCTGCTCCCCCCTCAGGGGGAAGTGATCAACGAGCAGACCAATCAGATTATGTCAGAGGCAGTCCCTCTTCCCATTACTATGTAACCCACTTGGACA
>NW_026590212.1:344291-353311 GCF_907164565.1 Psammomys obesus
AAGTCTCCCACTATTAATGTGTGGGGATCTATATGTGGTTTAAATTTTATCAATGTTTCTTTTACAAATGTGGGTGCTCTTGTATTTGGGGCATAGATGTTCAGGAATGTGATGTCTTCCTGGTGGAATTTTCCCTTGATGAGTATGAAGTGTCCTTCCTCATCTCTTTTTATTAATTTTGATTGAAAGTCTATTTTATCAGATATTAGAATGGCTACTCCTGCTTGTTTCTTGGGTCCATTTGCTTGGAAAGTCGTCTTCCAACCTTTTACCCTCAGGTAATGTCTATCTTTGTGCCTTAGGTGTGTTTCTTGTATGCAACAGATTGCTGGGTTTTGTTTACGTATCCATTCTGTTAATCTGTGTCTTTTTACTGGAGAGTTGAGTCCATTGATGTTGAGAGAGATTAATGACCAGTGGCTGTTAGATCCTTTGATTTTGATGTTGGCTGTGTTCATAAGGTTGTGTGCTTGGTTGCTTTTTGTTTTGCTGTAGTAAGGTTAATTATTTCCTGTGTTTTCTTGACAGAAGCTAATTTTCTTGGGTTGTATTTTCCCTTCCAGTATCTTCTGTAATCCTGGATTTGTGTGTAGGTATTGTTGAAATTTGTTTTTGTCATTGAATATCTTGTTTTCTCTGTCTATGAGGACTGAGAGTTTTGCAGGGTATAGTAGCCTGGGTTGACATCTGTGTTCTCTTAGGGTCTGCATGATATCTGTCCAGGCCCTTCTGGCTTTCATAGTTTCTGTTGAAAAGTCAGGTGTGAGTCTAATGGGTTTGCCGTTAGATGTTACTTGGCCTTTTTCCCTTGCAGCTTTTAGTATTTTTTCTTTGTTCTGTATACTTCCTGTTTTGATTATTATGTGGCGGGAGGATTTTCTTTTCTGGTCAAATTTGTTGGGTGTTCTGTAGGCCTCATGTATCCTTATTGGCTTCTCCTTTAACTTGGAGAAATTTTCTTCAATGATTTTGTTGAAAATATTTTCTGGGCCTTGGAGAAGGGAGTCTTCTTTTTCCTCTATTCCTATTATTCTTAGGTTTTGTCTTTTCATATTGTCTTGGATTTCTTGGACGGTCTGTGTCAGGAATTTTTTGGATTAACATTTTCTTTGACAGATACGTCGATTTCTTCCATTGTATCTTCTACACCTGAGATTCTTTCTTCCATTTCTTGTATTCTGTTGGTTATGCTTACCTCTGTAGTTCCTGTTTTCTTCCCTAAATTCTTCCTCTCCATTATTTCCTCCATTTGTGTTTTCTTTAATTTTTCTAGTTCTATCTTCAGGTCTTGAGTTGTTTTGTTTACTTCCTTCACCTGTCTGCTTGTATTTTCCTCTTTTTCTTTTAGTTCCTTCAACTCTGTCTCTTTTATTTCTTTCAGTGATTTAATTATTTCTTCTCTGAAGGCCACAAGCTGTTTGGTTGCATCTTCCCGTATTTCTTCACGGATGGCCCTAATCTGCTTGTCTTTATCTTCCTCCATTTCTTTATGGATAGCCATGATCTGTTTGGTTTTATCTTCCTCTAATTCTTTACGTATTTTATCTGTTTCCTCTATTATCCTCTTCATCAACATAGATGTAAGGTCATCTTCTTGATTTTCTATTATGCTGCATTTCTATTATGCATTGCATCTGGATGGCTGGGTTCTGGAGATGCCATATTGCTCTGTCTTTTGTTGGTTGAGCCTTTACGCTGACCTCTACCCATTGGGCTGATTTAGGTGTTGGCTGTTAGTTTCTGTGCTTCCTGGAGTCCTGAGGTAGGGCGTATCCCCTTGGCCGGAAGATGATTTTTCCTGAAGGAGTCCTTCTCTGCTTTTTCGTTATGGTCACTGTATGGCCAGTGTTTCTCAGGAGTTGCCACTGCTCACCTCAGGTTTATAGCCCTGAGTAGTAGCTGTGGTCTATGTTAGGCGGGGGGGGGGGATCTCCTCTTACCCATAAAATTTCTCAAGACAGCTGCCCCACTGCTGGGTTTCTTGTTATAAATTTAATGTGCTGCTGCTCACTAAATATCCATGTACAGTCCTCTTGAAGAAACTGCTGATTCCCTAGCTGTGGGGTTTTCTCCCAACAGGGAACCTCAGTCTGTTATCCTGGGGCACACAGTTCTGTCCGGGAAAGTGAGAGGTGCACTCAGCAAGTCTCTGGACCAGAGGCTGATTGCTCCGCTCTGGACCTGGAGAATGTGCACCTAGGTTGAGTTGGCGCCTGGGGGCACTGTTCTGGTCTGGAGGCTGGGTGCCTCACTCTGGACCAGAAGCTGTGTGTCTCTGTCTGGGATGGCGGCTGCAGGCACTGCTCTGGTCCAGACGCTGTGGGTGCAGCCCTCTTGAAAAACCAGGGTTTCCCACAGTTTTGACAGTCTAGCTAGGAATAACTGGTTGATCTTTGGCACAGTATCTGAGGGCTGCTATAATGGCTCTCTGGCTTTTGTAGGTCTGAGGATGCAGCTGTGTGTCCCAGTGCCCCAGGGGAACGCAACAATGGCGGCAGAGCACAGCGCTTCTGCCTGCACTAGAGTCTGCGTGAGTCCAGGAAGTGTTTTGGTGCTGGGTGTCCTAAGCGTTAGAGCTGCTGACCCCCTCCGCTGGGGGTTTCCTCCTGCCAGAGACACGCAGTCTGGTGCCCTGGTGCCCTGATGCCCACAGTTCTATCTGAGGCGGCGAATCAGGCGCGCAGGCAGGCGCCTGTGTCCCGGCTCTGGGTCCGGACTGGCTCTTGGGGCACCCGCGGAACCCGAGTCTTTTTCAGGGAATGTCTGGGTAACCTGAGGTTGGTCCCAATTGTTTCCTGCTCCGTGGGGTTATCTCTCGACTGGGAAATCCAGTCTATGGTGTTGTGGGCCCACAGTTCAGTCTGGGACTGTGACCAGATCACACTGGGGTGTAGCTTTGGGCTGGCGACCAAGCGCCTGGCGGAACCGGGATCTCTTTAGCAGGGTGAGCTAAAGCTGACTGAATCCCCCACCGTGGGGTATCCTCTCACCTGTGAAACACAATCACTTGTGTTTTATGGCCGCGAGTTCTGATTGCTGGTCACTGTGCCAATCCTGCTGTGTTGCTCCTCAGAATGAGAGTCCTCCCGGCGCCGCCATCTTGCCCCCGTGGGTTTTTTTTTTCATGTATTTGTTGGGCATTTGCACATCTACTTCATTCAGATGCTTATTTTACTTCATTCATTGCTTATTTTAATTTTTCTAGTATTATTGAGGAATAAGTGATAAATTATATATATTTTTTAGATATACAATATAATATTTTCATGTATGCATACTTTTTGAGAAAATTCTCACTATCCTGGAACTTGATATATGTATGCACTTTGAAATAATCAAGCTAGTTTCGCTTACAAATTACATACTACCTCATTGCCTTTTTCTGAGACAGGTTTTTTTTTTTCTGTGCCGCCCTGGCTGTCCTACACTCACTTTGTAGACCAGGCTGGCTTTGAAAGCACAGAGATCTGCCTTTGCCTTTGCCTTCCAGAGTGCAGGGACTAGGGGCATGCCCCACCACGCCTGGCTCCCTGCCCTTTTTAAAATGAAATTTATTTAAATAAAATGTATTTATTTTATTAGTATGGGTGTTTTATATGTATGTATGTGCACCATGTGTGTGCAGGAACTTGAGTGACAAATGGTTATGAACCACAGTGTGGGTGTTGGGAATCAACCCAGGTTCTCTCAAAGAGCAGTTTGTGCTCTTAACCACTGAGCCATCATTCTAGCCCCTTTTTTTCATTTTTTAAAATGTAGTGAGAACAGATATAAATCAACTGTAACCATGATGTCCCCAGAAGAGTTCTTACCCTTTGAATAATGTCTGCCCATTTCTTCTACCCCTGGCTCCTGGGAATTATTCTTCTGCTCTTATTTCTCTGAGTCCAACTTTTAAAGATTCCAATTGTAAGTGAGATTGCATAGTAACTAACTGTATTCTTATGTCTGCTTCATGTCCATTGGCATAATGGCCTGTGGGTTCATCCATTAGTTTGTACATGACACCAGTTTCTTCATTTTAAGGATAGAATAAGGTCTGCAGTGATGCCTTATCAGTTAAGATCACTCACTGCTCTTGCAGAGTATCTGGATTCAGTTTCCATCACTCACATGGTAGCTGTCCTTAACTCTCGTTCCAGGAATCCATTGCTCTCCTTTGGCCCCATGGGCACCAGGAGCACATGAGGTGCACACATACACTTGTTAAGAAAACATTCATAAAAAAGTTTGAGAATCCTCCTTCTTTCAAATTTTAAAAATAGTCAAAGGCTCTGGATTGTATTTGAAAATCTAATAGATTCTGCTATGAACCCATCTGGCCCTGGATTTTATTGTATTTTAGTTTATTTTTTTAGCTGCAGGGCTTTTTATTATGATTTAAATCTCCTAATTTGTTGTGTGTCTGTTTACGTTGTTGACTTCTTGGTTTAATTTTGGTGGTTCTCTTTCTTTCTTTTGATTATCTGTCAGGCCAATATCTGTCAATCTTGTTTATCTTCTCAAAGAATCAGCTCTTAGATTTGTTGATTATTTGTATTTTTATTAATTTCTGCTCTGATTTTTATAATTTCTTGCTATTGACTGGTTTTAGATTTGGTTAGTTCTTATTTTAAAAAAATTTTAAATTGTATTATTAAGTTATTAATTTGTACTCTTTCTGATTTTTTAATGTAGATATTTAGAGGTATAAGTTTACCTTTTAAGGTTGATTTAAGTGTGTCTTGGAGGTTTTATTGCACTGTAGTTTGAATTTCATTTAGTTCTCAGAAATGCCTCGTGCTTGTTGGTTTCCTTTTCCCCTTCTATTTGAGAAGAACTCTGAAATGACAGTCTGTGTAATTAGAGACCATGACTTCCACCCCTTATTTCTGATAGTGTGCTAACTGTGAGCCAGACTACGATGTGGATGCCACCACTAGCGTCCGTCAGCTGCATTTCCCTCTCGCTGCCTGAGATCTGTGTCCTTGTATACTGGGATTACACAGAGCAGTGCACCGATTCTCCTAAGGTAGGGGATCTTCCAGAGAGCCTCAAGAACTTTCCAGAGCTTTGTGGCCAAAGGTTGGTTGGCTGCATTCTTCCCCCTGGCAAACTGTAAAATTTGACTGTGAGAGACTGAACAGTGAAATGTCTCACTGAACAGCATGTGCGGGGCTACACGCTGTCTGCAGTGGAAGCTGTGGGATTGGTCTTAACCTGTTCCTGGCTTTAGAGGGGGCTTTGGGTTTGGGAGGATCACTTTCTTGGCATAAGGACCACCTCAGGCTTAGCTAATGATAATAACCGACACTTCTAAGCAGCCCATTCATGCTGGATTGCTTGTGCCCTGTCCTCTGGCTGATATCATTTCTGTCACCAGGCAGTCACTGGCCCACTCTGCTGTACAGGCCCTTTACGAGCTCTTCCTGTGAGGTTGTATTTTACGGCTGCCAGCTCAGTCTGCTGCACAGGTGCCACATGAGCTCCTTATTCTTTACGTTTCGGTCTAGTTCTTTTACCAGTAAAACCAGTGAAGATGGTGGAGAAAAGCTGTCTGCACCTCCCATACACAGCCCTGGCAGACTGTTGAAGAGAGCTGTGCCTGCACAGCCCAGTTATTTTTTTTAATTTTAATTTTTATTAATTACACTTTATTCACTTTGTATCCCCCTACAGTTCCTTCCCTCCTTCCCTCCCAATCCCACCCTCCCTCCTCCTTCTCCATCCATGCCCCTCCTCCAGTCCACTGATAGGGGAGGTCTTCCTCCACTTCCTTATCCTAGTCTATCAGGTCTCATCAGGACTGGCTGCATTGTCTTCCTCTGTGGCCTGGTAAGGCTGCTCCCCTCTCAGGGGGAGGTGATCAAAGAGCAGGCCAATCAGTTAGTGTCAGAGATAGTCCCTGTTCCTATTATTAGGGAACCCACTGGGATATTGAGCTGCCATGGGCTACATCTGTGCAGGGGGTTCTAGGTTATCTCCATGAATGGTCCTTGGCTGGAGTATCAGTCTCAGAAAAGACCCCTGTGCCCAGGCTTTTTGGTTCTGTTGCTCTCCTTGTGGAGCTCCTGTCCTCTCCAGGTCTTAATATTTTCCTCTTCTTTCATAAGGTTCCCTGCACTCTGCCCAAAGGTTGGCCCTACGCCTCAGCATCTGCAGGTTTTTTTTTTTTTATGATATTCAGATATCACTGTTTTTTTCATTTATCATCTAATGTCTTCATATCATTAATTTTTGATCATATGATTAATTTTTGGTTTGTTTGGTACTGAGAATTGAACTTTATACATGATGGACAAGTGCTAACAGACTGAATGCAGAGGCAAGCAAGAGAAGTCAGCTTCCTTCTGTCAGGTCAGACATTGATGAGATTTGCCAAAATCTAAAGCAATGACACTTTATCACTGGTAGATTTTTGTTCATAAGAAAACTGTGTTATCATGTATTTGACTTTTATTATGTGGTCAATAAACTTTCCTCATTAAAAAAAATGTACTGTCATCATGCCTGTTTGGTTTTAGTTTTTTAATATATATATATACACTTGTCCGTTTGTCTTCTTTGTAAACTACCTCTTCAGGTTCTTTCCCATTTTAAAATTTACTTATTTGGTCTTTTTTTTTTGGGGGGGGGGAGTTAAATGTATATAGTTTAGATATTAAATTGGCTTCATCATACATACTTATTTCAAATACTTTTCTCTTGCCTTTTTATCTTGTTGATTACTTCTGTTCAAATTACTTTTTAGTTTGTTGTAATCTTGCTTATGATTATTTTACTTTTGCTCTCTGTGTCATATAAAAATTAGTGTGAAGAACAATGTGATGAAACTGGGCATGGTTAGACATGCTTGTAATCCTAGCATTCAGGAGGTTAAGACAGGGGAATTGTGACCTTCAGGCCAGGCAAGGATTTTGCCTATTTTCAAATTAAATTGTCCATATTATTAATATTTTAAAGTTTTCTAATCTGGATTGTTTGGGAAGTATGGGACTTTGGGAAATAGCTACTTGTGTGACCACTGATATGAAAGAAGTGAAATGAAGCAAAGGAAATACAAAACTGAATATTTAACACCACTAATTTATTGTAGGTATTATGCAATCCAGTTATTTAAATCCAAAGACTTGAAACAAATACATTACAGTGAACAAAGAATTACATAACAATGGCAAGCTTGTTGTCCATCTTTGTTATTGATGATATTTCGACAATAACATTGGGAAAACCAGTAAACTACTTGTATGTCCATGCTGTAGTATGTCTAAAATTTTCTACTCTGAAACAATCTATTACAAATGGAAACCCAGATATCTCTGCTGTGATAAAGTTAAGTCCACATTTATATATATATATATATCTGTGTATTTGTCTTTCTCTTGCAATCTAACATAATATACATTAAAATTAGACTGTATGTTGATGTAAAGTAAAGCTTTGGTGACTGGAGTGATAACACACTTATAACATATTGCCCTTTAAAACCATAAGCTTAACTTTAGCATTATCCTTAACTAAATAATAATCTTTCTTTCACATAGATACCTTAACTAAACCCCATACTCTTTAAGTTATTCTTTCAAACTTAATCCCCTTAAACTAAGCATTTATCCACTGCAATAGATCTTAACTGAGTATCCCAACAATCATACATTATTTGGAAGGAATTCAATAACAAGGAATATAGGCTAATTTTCATTTTAAAAGAAAAGGATGAGAGCAGATATGTCCAAATTGAGAAAGGAATTGCCTGACAGGTTTCTTACCTAGAACAATTCTCATTTCTTAAATTAACATTTAAGTTAATTTTACCTCAGTTCTTTACTCACTCTGAGAATTAGCGTCTCTGCTCTTGGACATACTCATATAGTGGAGTGCTACTATGAGAACCCGAAACTGTATTTCTTACTTCAGAGTTGCCTTCTCTGACTCTGTGATAGTCAGAGTCGCCTTGTCTATTGTCCACATTACAAAGTGATAATTTACCAGTAACACTAGATCTATTGAATCTACGTGAAGGTGTAAATTGTCCAAAGTTACAACCTGAGGAAGTTTCTTCTTTTCTATGCATACTTTTTGATTGGATTTCATTACAAATTGAGGGGCTATGTGGGGATTCCCACAGATTTCCATATTTCCTGTTTGATTGAGGTTGCACGTAACTAGAATATTGACCATATCCAGAAATACATGATCCAGAGCTAAATGAGTGACATGAACCAGACTCATATTGTTGTGAACTAGGACACAGACCAGATCTGGGACAATTTTGTCCAGAGACAGAAGAGGGATAGAAACCAGACCCATATTGTTCAGAGATAAAACCCTGACTACAACCAATACCATGTTGGCTCTGGTTGGAGTGATGACTTGCAGAACATCCATGTTGGCCATAGTTAGAAGACTGACTTGAACCAGATCCTTGTTGACAGTAGCTGGAAGACTGATTTGAATTAGATCCACACTGACTCCCACAGTATGACTGTCCTGATGTTGAACTATATGATCCAGAATAAGAAGATTGATTAATATTGGACCCATGATACCCACAGGTAGACTGACATGAACTAGATCCTTGTTCACCAAAGTGAGAACACTCTACTGAACCAGACCCACACTGTCCAAATTTAGAAGACGCACCAGAGGTAGACTCATGACTACAACAGAAAGAAGGCTGATGTGACCCATTTCTTTGCAGGTCATAGCTAGAAGATTGCTGTGAAGGAAAACCATGCGGATCACAGTTAGATGACTGAACTGAACTATATTCAGAATGACTACAGCATGGCGATTGTCCGGATGAGGAACAATGCTGTCCATGGGTAGAAGATTTACCAGACATAGATCTATGCTGATTATACCTTGCTGACTGTCCAGAGGAAGAGCTACATCGATCATTATTAGAGGGCTGACCTTGTCCTGATCCATGTTGATTACAGCCAGAAGCCCCTTCTGAGCCAGACCCATAATGTTGGGAGCTAAAAGACTCCTGTGATGTAGACCTGCTTCTCCTGTGGCTAGAAGATGGGCTTGACCCT
>NW_026590212.1:353321-383093 GCF_907164565.1 Psammomys obesus
GGAGACTGACCTGAGCGAGATTCCTGCTGACCATAGCTAGAGGACTGACCACAACAAGATCCATGTTGACTAGAGCCTGCTGACTGTCCAGAGAAAGAACCATGCTGCCCGCCACAAGAAGACTGGCTTTGCCCAGATCCATGTTGACTGAAGCCAGAAGCTCCTCTTGAGCCAGACCCATATTGACATGTTCCTGATGATCCTTGTTGTCCATAATTAGTGGACTGTCCTGATCCACAGGCTGATGATTGTTGTGATGATGCGCCATATTTTTCAATACCAGAAGACTGACCAGATCCTTGTGTACTTGAAGTAGAAGACCGTCTTGATGCAGAGCCATGTTTTTGGAAGTCAGAAGCTTTCCTTGATCTACATCTCCCTCTCTTGTGTTTAGATGAATGGGTTGATTCTGGTCCATGCTGACCCTGTTCATATTCTTCAGTATATTTGAAATGCCTTGACTTTCTTATTTCTTCAGTACTTTCCTGATTCCCATACCTTGGTTTTCTTGAAGCAGACTTAGACTCATATTTATTGCTTTCTCTCGAGCCAATGGAATAAGAGTCATTCTCTCCTGCACTAGAACTTGAATAACTTGAAGATATATCTTGCTCTTTGTTTTCGTTTTCACTCTGTTCCTCTTGGTGTTGGTGACTTTGATCTTTCTGCTTTGACCCTGAAGCTTGGCAGTAATCTTTGCCAATAATTTTATTACAAGCCTGAACCAACTTGACTACCATCAGAAGATACTCAATAAAATCCACTTTGTTATTATGATCGTGATCCAGACTTAGCATGATGATATCTACAGTGTCTGGATCATCTGGATTCTGTAAAGGAATAAGATATAAGTGGAAGCTATTTAACTATAAACCCAGTTAACCATTTGGGGAAAGGTTGTAGGAATGTGACTATTTAATACATTTAAGTTGAAATTTACCACATAGTTCTTTGAGCTAGAGAGAGACTGAGAAAGACACTGAGAGAGAAATTGTACCATCCAACTAGCAGGCAAGCAGTAAAATGGCAAGAAGAATTAGCCAAGAGGGGATGCAGTGTTCAAGAATGAAAGGCTCAAGGGAGCAAGTGGTCCAATCATTTTTGCTAAAGATAATAACTGAGACCAATGCTTTGGAGACCAAGAAAGTATGTTCCTGAGTTTGAAAACAGTGTGGGTTGCATAGCAAGTTCCTGGGTTCTTTGGGATCAAAAGTAAGATCCTGACATGACCCCCCCAATGGCAATAGTTAATCAAGGATGATTAGCTACTCTCTAAATAATAATTATAGACATCTGTATTAATAAACATGAATTTTCTTTGTTTTGTTAATTTGTTAATTACAGATCTTAAAACTGATTTTTTTTTTTTTTTGGTGGGGGCATATGTAGCTACTATCTGCCTAGCAGTGTGTGCTGGAGTGTCTGAAGCAGAGAACAATTTCAGTGTTATGCTGGGCATTTTGGTGCATGCCTCTAGTCCAGTCACTCAGTAGATGAGGCACTAAGATCATTGCTTCTCAACTACATTCTCAGTCTGGTTAAGGCCAGACTTTATTACATGTGACCTTGTTTTAATAATAGATAAGTAAATAGATTAAATTTAAGCAGTAAAGTTTAATTATTCAATATACAAATTTATAATTTATTGTAACAAATATGAGTGTATCAAAGGAAAACCAATTTCGGTTCAAGAAAGTTTAATGAGAAAATATGACATTCAATGAAGGATAGGTTAGAATTATCTAAATGAAGAAAGTCGGGCTGAAAGAATAGAATAGAATAGAAGAAGCAGCTAGAGATGATGATATGAAGAAAGGGTAAAAGGAAAGAGAATTATAGTTAAGGAAGAAAGACTTTCAGCTACAGAGATAAATATAGACTAGATTATAATTTTTAAACCATGTTGAGGAATTTTGAGTCTTAAGAGCAGATGAGAGTCATTTGAGGATTTTTATAGTGAGATTATAATAAGTAGCCTGAACCAGCGGACTAACAGTTATAATAGAAAGAAATGGAATATTTTAAAAGTTTTTATAAACTAGGTGGAGATTCAAATATGGTACTGTTTTCTTTAGATGAGGAAATTAGTACTAACCCTTGGATTCTATTAACCCTGTGCTAAAAAAAAGTAGCTTGTTTAGAGGGTAAGATGATACTCATATTTGATGTACGATCTCCATAGGAATCCAAATGACATTCAGTAAGCATTTGAATTTAAGGATAAGTTTAAGTTTACACATGTTTATTTCCAGAGGTGATAATTTTAAGTTTTTTTTCCTTGTTGGTGATTTATAGGCTAATAAAAATTTCCTGATTTTAAGAAGTCTTAGATTACCAGAATCTCAGAAATAGGCAGTGGTTTGGACTCTACACTAAAGAAAACAAATGTAAGAATATGAATTAAATACATTTTGCAAACTTTCCAAAGGTCATAAGAATTGTTCTTATAGACAGGAAAATTTAAATCTATGAATTTGCCTGTTGTGTGGTAAGATCATTTTAACTTAATCATGTTATAACACATTATTAATCAATGATTTATGGCATTTCAAGTCTGCCAAATTCAGTTTTGTACTACCAAATAGGAGAGTCTTTTCTGATATTTGACATATAAACAAAAGGTAGAGTAAAGTAGAGAAGAGAATTGCTTCAGAATTCAGTCCTGGTATAGAGTTCTTACCTTCAGAATTTGGTGAAGCTCATTTTGCAGAAGTTCTTTCATCTCTTTTTTGCTCAACATGTCACATTCCCCATGTTCAGTGGCATATTGGTAGAAAACATTGATGACAGAGACAATGCCTTGCAGGAGTTGAGGCATCTTGTTACAAATTCAAGTTAACCTAGATGAAGCCATAAGAGACCCATCTCTAACTTATTGCTTAAACACAAAAGTAGTTCCAATAATGTGTAATAATTATCAGCCATGATTAATCTTCTTTCTGTGCTAGCTGAGAATGAATCTAGAGTCGAATAACTTGTTCCAGCTATGTAGCAAGCAAGTGATGAAATGTAGAGCAGATCCCTAGGTCTAACTGCAATTCCTGAATGAATGTAGGGGAGACTTTCTTTGTTGGGCTCCCTGATTTGTTCTGGATCTACAGAAAACCTGATTGTGCTAATTCCTCCACTTCCTAGTTGCTTTCTAAGTCTCAACTATCACACTACAGGGGACAGGCATGATACCTATATAGTATGCCTAAATCCACCGAAAGAACTCTAGTGACTAATTTGGATTCTAAGAGTTCTCCAGGAAAAAGAAAGTCGAAAAAACGAGCAAAGCCAACCACAGGGTTAGGTGATAGGGTGCTGAGGGAGGCTTTTTATCAGACAGCTTCTGCTTTCATTCTTCATGTAGGAACTGTTCCTCAGGACTTTCTGTTTACACAACAGAGGAAATGAGACAAGCTGCCAGTGGCTTACTAGATTACTATACTCTATACTCAAAAAAGGAGTTACTATAAACAGTGTACTTTTATGTCAAAGTCCCTCCTAATATACTAAAAAAGAAAGCTTTCTAGTATAATGTTGGCTTCAGTATTTAGTAGATGTAAACATTGTGAATGTAAATGAGTGAGTGCTCACTTACCTGGTTCACCAGAGGAACAGTAGGATGGAGACTGATGTTGCTTGCAGGGTGCTGCTCATTGGAAACACTGGCCTTTTTATAGGAACAATAATGGTCCATCTGAGGGAGGAGTTGCTTTCCTTGAGATGTCCTAGTTCACTCCTAAACAAGTCCAGCTCCTTCTCCGTCTGCACCTCCCAGGTGTTTACCTTCTTACTTCCTTGCATGTTAACCTGAGATTGCAATAGCAGTTCCCAAATCTGGGCTAGTATCAGCCCCACCTGTCAAACTCTCAGGACACTTTACAGAAAGGCTTTTTTTTTTTTTTAAAGATGTGTGTGTGTGTGTGTGTGTGTGTGTGTGTGTGTGTGTGTGTGTGTGCCCAGCTATGTAATATTACATTGACAGCCAGCTGTAATAGAAGTTGAATGAAATGACATCAGAACCCAAATGTCAAAAAAAATCATGGAATTTGATGTGCAGAAGGAACCTGAAATATCACCTAGTTAGACACATTTATTTTAAACTGCTTTTATATAAGAGATTCCAGCCAAAGTGCCAGCCATGATTTTATCACCTCTTGGAATCAGTAGTGGCTGAAGAGGCTCTTCTTTTCATCTGTTGGTTTTGCTCAACCTATACAACTATTATACAACTATTTGTGAATGTAGCTTTCATTTTAACTACCATATAACTTTAGCAGGAAGAAACGTGTGTTCTCTAGATCCCTCATGATCTTGCTTGTTGCTTCTCTTAAGTTCCATTGTTTCTCCAGGAATATATTTACTTCTCTGTCCATCTGGAGTTAATTACTTCAACATACCATGCTAGTTCATCTTTTTTTTTCTTGGATTATCTTTTAGCAGTATCTGTCTAGTGAATTGCTATTCTTCATAATTAACTTTGGCCTTTATGAAAGAGATGTTTCCAGAATTACTAAAGATAGAATCATAATTGTTCATTATTTTTAAGTTAATGTGTACATGTATGATTTTGTTTGTGTGTGTGTAGGCCAGAGGACAACTTTAGGTGTCATCATCAGGTCTCAACATCTTTTTGTTGAGACAGGATCTTAATTTGTAGCCCTAGCTGGGACTTTCTATGTAAATCAGACTGGTCTTGAACTCATAGAGATCCACTTATCTCTGCTTTCCTGGGTGCTGGAATTAAAAGTGTATGCCATCAAGCCAGGTCTGAGTAGTCCTTTCACTTTCTTTGAGACAGAGTCTCTCAGTGGTCTGGAACTTGGTACTAAGTTAGATTGGCCAGCTAGGGTTCCTCCTGTTTTCCTCGCTAGGGAGCTGAGATTATGAATATGCTCTATCACAGCCAGTATTTTTACACTGATTGTAGAGATTGAACTCTGGTCTTGATGCTTGTGAGGCAAGCATGTTAGTGATTGAGCTATCCATTCTGATAAAATATTATGTCAATCATAGTATTTTATAATCTTTAAAGTCACTTTTTTGTTTGTTTTTTAAAGTCACTTTATTATTATTATTATTATTATTATTATTATTATTATTAACCATGTAAAAAACTAGAGGACAAAAAAGTGTGTGTGTGTGTGTGTGTGTGTGAATGTGTACAAGGGGGGGGTATGTGTACTTCTAGAGGTCAATGTCAGACATTTTTCTTGATCATTTTATATCTTGTCTTTTGAGACAGGATCTCACACTGAAGCCATTTCTCACCAATCAGCTATACTGCCTAGCTCTGGGGAATCTGCCAGTCTCTAGATACATACCCTTCCTCCATGCTAGGATTACAGGTGCCCCTGTGACCATGTTTGGGCTTTTTCTTCCTGTCTTCCTTCTTATTCTTCTCTTTCTTTCTTTCTTTTTTTTTTTTTTAGCTTGGATGCTAGGATCTAAACTTAAGTTCTCATGCTTGTACAGTAGGCACTTTACTGACTGAGCCATTAACTCATCCTGCAAACTCAAAAATAAATAATAATAATAATAAAAAGTTAAAAATACTGATAAGGAATGAAAAAATCATAGTACCTGTAAATGTACTAGAAATTAATATCCATCGCCAATTCTTTGATTTGTTAGTTACTTGGTTAATTATTCCATCACACACATATTTTCTCTCCCTTATATAATTTCTAGACTATGACTCCTATAGAACTGAAACTGGCCAGTAAGAATCCCTGTTGAGGTCTAGGCTATTACTTGGTGTGTAAAATTTTTCAATAAATATTTGTCATTTTGAGTTGAATTTAAAAAAGGACCAAGGCCATGCCTTCAGACCTGTGCTTAGACCAACCTATACTTTATTTTTTATTTTATTTTTTGTAGAATGAGGATTTGATGTTCTCTTGTTATAATCATCTTAGCAATAGAATCTTAGTGTTGGAAATGAGGAAGCTATTCTCTGCTCACTCTTATGGATCTTGTCCCCGATTTCTATCCATTTTGAATGAATAACACAAACTTTACTGACGATATCCCAAGCTAAATGAACCTAAAATGTGTGTAATATAGTCATCAGACTTGAGAACGTGTGGTAGCAAAAATTGGCAAATGACAAATTACATGATTCCAACTTCAACTATCATTAGACTATTTTTCCCCCTAGAAACTACTCCGAGGCTGTCTGTTCCATAGTTGTACTTCCCTGGATGCCTGCTTTGGGACAGGTTGTCACACTATATGAAAGCAATGCTCTTCTTAAAGGTGTGACTGAGGCTGTGGGCGTGAAGGGGAGGTGGAATTTGCTGAGTGAAGAGCTGTTATTTCAGAGGCAGGAAAGAGCTGTAAGAAGACTGTTGCAGATGAACATGCCTTTGAGGCCAGGTGTCAGCAAATGGCTGACTAAATGGCTAAACAGCAAACATGATCCGTGTCATGGGCCAAATGCTCCTTCTAGCAGCTATTCAACTCTGCTATTCTAGCATGAAAGCAGTAGTTAACAGTGTATTTTGAAATTATTTTAAAATAGATGTTTTGTCTGCATATATGTCTGTGTATCATGTATGTGTCTGGTGCCCGTGGAGGTTAGATGAGGGTGTTGGGCTTCCCAGAACTGGAGTTACAGATGGTTTTAAGCTGCCATGCAGATGCTGGGGATCAAACCCTGGGTCCTCTGGCAGAGTAGCAGGTATTGTTAACCTCCGAGTTTTCTCTCCAGCCCCCATAGATGAAATTTATATAAAAGGTTGTGTTTGGATAAAATTCACTTATGGACACTAATCTTAGAATTTTGTATGTCACATATTCTTTCAATTATTTGTAAATGTAGAAAACATTCTTTATGGCAGTGGCTCTCAACCTGTGGGTTGCAGCCCCTTTAGGGGTCAATCGACCCTGTCACAGGGATCACCTAAGACTATTGGAAAACCCAGATATTTATCTTATGATTCATAACAATAACAAAATCACATTTATAATGTAGCAACGAAATAACTATGGTTAGGGACTCACCACAACATGAGGAACTGTATTAAAGGGTTGCAACGTTAGGAAGGTTGAGAGCCACTGCTTTATGGACTGTAGTGTGCTTGATATGGCGTAAGCACCACAGTTATCTGATCTTGCTCCATTTGCTTGGTGGAAAGGTTTGAGGGGAGTAGAATCTCATAGGGAAGGCTGGAGAGTGTGTGGTACAATAGAGCTGCTAGCTCGTACATACCGATTAATCAGTATATGTGGAATGAGGACAGAACACTGATTGTTGATAAGAAGGAAATATATTTTGACCTGATGTAAGAAAGAAAATTTTACATCTGAGCTAACTGGAAAGAATTTGCTCTTTCTGAAATAGTTTGTTGCCTTGGCATTATATAATATATTACTTTCACAAATGCTTAACTTTTCAGTGCTTCATTTTCTGAATGTCCTTTTGTCAACAATTTTGTCAAGTGTTATTTCCTGGTTTGTATAATGAAAATAAGTTGCATATTGAAATTGTGTTCTGGCCTTTTCTATCTGTATTAAATATTACCAGTGTGAGATTTTAATCAGATTGTCCTGGAGGTTGTAAACCCAGGGTTCATGGTTTCCTAAGTATGTACTCTACAGTAGCAAGGTTGGGCACAAAAACTTCTCTCTATAATTTTAGTTAATGATTTACTTCTTTAGTGATAATGGATTTCAAGAGAAAAGAGCCTTCTCTCCAGCTGGGCACGATGGCACAAGCCTGTAATTCCAGCACTTGGGGAGGCAGAGGCAGGTAGATCTCTGTGAATTCGAGGCCAGCCTGGTCTACACAGTGAGTCTAGGGTTGCCAAGGCTACACACAGAAACACTGTCTCAAAAAACCAAAACCAAACACCAAGCAAAACAAACAAATAAACAAAAAATAGAATAAAATAAAATAAAATAATAAAATAAAATAAAGATCCTTCTTTCCTTTCTTTCTGTCAGTGAAAAGGTTTCATAGCCCAGGCTATTCTAGAACCTGTTATAGAATCCAGGCTGTCCTTGAATATTAATCTTGCTTTTCCCTCCTGAATGTTGGTATAATGATAATTTGCTACCATGCCTTGCATGAGAAAAGGTTTTAATGGTATGTGCCAGAATCTTGTTTTTGGTTTTTGTTTGCCTGTTTGTTTTGTTTTTTTAGTGCTTCTGACATATTGAGAGGAGAAAAGACATTATTTCATCCTTTCTGCAAAAGCACAGTGTACTGTGTGCTGATGTACAACATTTCATTAAATGATGTGACTTAACAGGCTTGAATTAACTGGCTATTAAAGGAAGCAAGATTCAAACTCAGATCTGCATATTCTTAGGAAGTTTTGAGCAGGCAACTATGTTTTGGAAAAGGTATAGTTTTGGAGCTAGTTCTTGAGGAGTAGAATGTTTAACCCAGGAATTTTGCTCCCCAGACAGATGGAATGTAAGAGACAGAGTTTGGAGATGAAATCGTGTCTTCTGGACATGATACACCCATTCCACTCATGAACTCACTGCAACTGTGGTTACAAGTAAAAATTGGGCCTGTCACCATTTCACCTTCTATGGAGGAAATGCTCATAAAGCTTCACCCTTCATGAGGGACTATATGAAGTTACTGTGTTTTGGGCTGGGTATATGTGCCATTTTCTCCAATAGTGTAGACATTGAAAACATTGTTCATGTCCTAATAGATAACCTCCAATTCATGCTCATGCAAGCATGAATCAAACTAAAATTAAAGTCAGTACGTGGTAAAAAGACATCAAAGCAAGACAGGGTTAGTGGGAAGAAGTAGGTAGAAGAGTTTTAGTTGAAGAGGAGAATGAAAGATGACAATAGGGGGTGACAGTGAAAACAGTGTGTGTGTGTAATTGTCAAAGAATGAAAAAATAAAAAGCCAAACTCAGATCACATTCAGAGCTTCTAATTATATAAAAGAATTAGGTGCTGAAAAAAATTGCTTTCCCAAACTGAAAATTTGCTCCTTAAGAGTTAGCCCCCTGCACAAAACTAAAGTCCAAGTGGATCAAAGACCTCAATATAAAACCAGATACACTAAATAGGTTAGAAGAAAAAGTGGGGAAGAGCCTAGAACTCATTGGCACAGGAGATGACTTCCTGATCAGAACATCATCAGCGCAAGCTCTAAGATCAACAATCAATAAATGGGACCTAATAAAATTGACAAGCTTCTGTAAAGCAAAGGACACACTTGTCAGAACAAAATGACAGCCTACAGATTGGAAAAGGATCTTCACCAACCCCATATCTGACAGAGGGCTGATTGATATCCAGAATATATAAAGAACTAAAGAAGTTAAAAGGCAATAATTCAAGCAACCCAATAAAAAATGGGGTGGAGCTAAACAGAGAATTCTCTGTAGAAGAATATAGAGTGACAGAGAAACACTTAAAGAAATGCTCAACATCCTTAGCCATCAGAGAAATGCAAATCAAAACGACCCTGAGATTTCACCTTACACCCATCAGAATGGCCAAGATGAAAAACTCAAGTGACAACACATGCTGGAGAGGTTGTAGAATAAAGGGGAACCCTCCTCCATTGCTGGTGGGAATGTAAACTTGTACAACCACTTTGGAAATCAATCTGGTGCTTTCTCAGACAATTAGGAATAGTGCTTCCTCAAGATCCAGCTATACCACTCACTCCTAGGCATATCTCCAAAAGATGCTCAAGTACACAACAGGGACATTTGCTCAACCATGTTTGTAGCAGCTTTATTCATAATAGCCAGAACCTGGAAACAACCCAGATGTTCGTCAACGGAGGAATGGATACAGAAATTGTGGTTCTTTTACAAAATGGAATCCTACTCAGCAATTAAAAACAAGGAAATCATGAAATTTGCAGGCAAATGGTAGGATCTAGAAAATAATCATCCTGAGTGAGATATCCCAAGAGCAGAAAGACACACACGTTATATACTCACTTATAAGTGGGTACTAGACCTGTAATATAGGATAAACATACTAAAATCTGTACAACTAAAGAAGATAAAAAAGAAAGAGTACCAGGGGTAAGATGATCAATCCACACCTAGAAAGACAAAGGGGATCAACATTGGAAGTAGGAGAACACAAGTAACAGGACAGGAGCCTACTGCAGAGGGCATCTGAAAGACTCTACCTAGCAGTGTATCAAAGCAGATGCTGAGACTCATAACCAAGCCTTCGGCAGAGTGCAGGAAATCATATGAAAGAAGGGGGAGTTAGTATGACCTAGAGGGGACAGGAGCCCCACAAGGACCAAATATATCAGGGCACAGGGGTCTTTTTTGAGACTGTTTCTCCAACCAAGGACCATGCATGGATATAACCTATAACCCCTGCTCAGACATAGCCCATAGTAGCTCAGTATCCAAATGGGTTCCCTAGTAAGGGGGACAAGAATTATTTCTGACATGAACTCAATGACTGGCTCATTGAGCTTCCCCCCTCCCCCCAAGGGAGGAGCAGCCTTGCTAGGCCACAGAGGAGGACATTGAAGCCAGTCTTGAATATACCTGATAAGCTATGGTCAGATGGAAGAGGAGGAGGCCTTCCTCTATCAGTGGACTTAGAGAGGGGCAGGGAGGAGATGAGGGAGGGAGGGTTTGGGAGGGAAAGAAGGAGGGGCTATGGCTGGGATACAAGTGAATGACCTGTGATTAAAATAAAATTAAAAAAAGAAAAATAAATAAATAAATAAATAGATAGATAGAAGAAAGTTAAAAAAAAATAAACTGAAACTCATTGCTAATCTGGGAGCAGGTGAGGTGTACCTGTAGCACCATCTACTGGACAGAGAGGAGATCCAGAAAGTTCTGTCCATTTTCTTTCTCCCATGTTGTTTCCAATGGTTCTTTGTAGCTGAAGCTTCATGCATGATGGCACTTATGAGAAAGATGATAGATAGATAGATAGATAGATAGATAGATAGATAGATAGATAGATAGATAGATAGATAGATAGATGAATGGATGGTTGGATAGATTGATAGATAGCTGGATGGATTGATTAATCGGTAGACAGAGATACAGATAGACACACACACACAGACATAGAAAGACAGAATATTTAACAGGCTATGATTAAGAGATAGGCCACAGAGGAAGACAATGCAGCCACTCGTGTGATGAGACCATAGTCTAGGATCAGAAGGAAGGAAAAGAAGACCTCCCCTATCAGTGGACTTGGGGAGGGGCATGCATGGAGAAGGGAGAGGAACAGAAGGATTGGGAGGGCAGGAGGAAGGGAGCTACGGGGGGGGGATACAAAGTGAATAAAGTGTAATTAATAAAAAATTTAAAAAGATAGTATGTATTTATCCTCCTCAGCATACTTATGTGGTGTAATTTAAATGTTAATATTATATAAGGTTTTTGTTGTCTGGGAATAAGGGTGAAATATGAAGCTGATATAGTTTTTGCTGATTCTATATTCCACAGACTCAAACCAATGCTTTAGATTTTCTAGTATCATCAGATCATTGTGGCTGACTAGAACACCTTAGTGTTAGAAACAGAGCTCCTGAGACCCTCTTTCAGCCAATCTATATGAGAATTTCCAATAATTTTTTGAGCAAGCAGTACATTTCACCTCTTAAACTTATTTGATAAATTATAAGACTGGAAACATTTAAATAGGCAGATAATTGAGGATGGAGCTTTAGGGAACAAAAACATGTAAGTACACAGATGAGAAGTCAAGAAAACCTGAAAGAAGGTATGAAAACCATACAAAGGGTTGAAGTGCAAATAGAAAATGAGAGAATCAGAGACAGAGAGCCTCATCTTCTGTGCTGGATCATGAAGGCCCATGAGCAGAGCCAGCTTATCAATTAATAGTTATCTAGCTTTTTAAAAATTATTGTTTTTCTGTGAGTTTTGTATTATGCATCTCAGTTCCTCCGGTCTTCCCATCCCCTCATATTTGCCCTTCTCTCTTGCAACCTCCCTGTGGGGCTCATGGTCCATGCCTTCAGGGGAATTGGCATGGAACTAGTGAGATGGATCATGTTTAAACCCTGGAAACCTCAAACTTGAGATTTAAAATCTCATTCTGAGAATGGAAGGTGTGGGACCAAACTCTCTTCCTGTTTCTGTGCCTGCCTCAGGAGCATGTGACAAAACCCCAAGGTGGTTACGGGAGGTCAGTCACGTGAGCTTGTCACCTGTCACCTGTTATCTTTCCCCATATAAATAGAGCATCACCAGTATCCTAGTCTCAACCAATGAAACACATTCATCCTCAAAACCCCTCCCCACTGCTCAAGGTTCATAAGTCCCTGTTTCACATGAAATAAAGCACATGAACCATCTATTTCACCAAAGATCATCGGAGACTAGCTGTTTTCTTACTGAGCTGTATCCCTTCCCCACCCCCCCAACCCCCCAAAGAATTCGTCGCTGGATCCCTGGACTTGATTGTCAGCTAGGCTGCCAACACTGGGACCATCACAGGCAGTTGCTGCCAGACCAGTTGTGGCCACTGTAGACGCTTGCCTGGTCGCTGCAGGCGTTTGCTGTTCATCTTCGAGTCAGCGGGATCGCGGCAGCCATCTTTCTCTCTGCTCTGCTTGCTGCAGTGCCCATCTGCAGTAGCGAGCTGTCAGTTGTTCTCGAAGCAGCCATTCTATTCACCCTAATCAAGTCTGGCTTTTGCTGCTGTTTGTCTTGGTTTTGGAGCCCTGAGCTTCTGTTGCTACCTAGTGCTATCAGTCCAACTAAAAGAGCCATAATACTTTGCTGTGTAAAAATCTTTTTCTGCCACATCTCTGGCCAGAGTGGAAATTATGTGGCATAGACTTCATTCCACATTCTACACTTCCCAAACCGGAGTCTGATGTTCCTGAAGCTAAACTCAGGACCCCATGCTTCATCTTTTTCTGCCTGGAGACTGATGGTGCTTGGACCTTATGGTGGAGAAGCACACACTTCCGGCTCTGAGCCTGGTACTTTCCAGAGAACCACCTCTCTCATAAAATAACACACACACACCTTAAAGCATAGAAAATGGCTCATCATGGAGGCTGTAGTAAGTCACAGTGTATCCCTCTGTCCACACATCTTCACTTGTAAATATTTATTGCAATGAGTCATTGGTCTGGTTCAAGATCTCTGGCTTCTATGACACCATTAATATTGGATCCTTACCAGGACTCCTCCCACTTATCCTGTTGTTGCCTTGTGTCATGGGGATCCTGCAGCTTTGGATCTATAGTACCAGCTTTCACTCATCCCAACCATTAACAGATGATACAGATTTTGGAGAGGGCCAAATCAGAGCCATAGATCTGGGCCTGTGTGGTAGCAGAGCTGGTCAGGGCACCAGCTCTCCCTTATCCACATCACCAGGGCAAATGCCCTAGCACTGGTAGAGCTAGGCCACACAATATTGCCATTGGCAGGGGGCAGGATCAGCTCTTCTGTTCTTTTGTCCTCATGCTGGCTCACCTGCACCAACACCTCCAGACATAGCTCCTATGTGCTGCTCAGTTAAGCGGGGCCTGCTCTCCCAACTGCTACAACCTGTGAGAGACTAGGCCAGCTCTCTAGCCCTCAAACCCTTGGGGCTGGCTTACCCATGCCTTTGTCATCTGGGCCAGCTCCACTGTGTTGCCCAGGACAAAGTGCAGAGCTCACTCTCCTGGGCGCTACAGTCTGTAAAGAGGCAGGGACAGCTCTCCTGCATTCATGTCCTTGGACCAGCTCTCCTACTATTGCAAGTGGGGGCATCACGCCCCACACCCAAACCACTTCATGGCAGAAAAGTGGCAGGGCCAGCTCTCAGGGTGGCTCTCCTGCATCCCCTCCACCAAGGCCAGCTGTATTGTGCTGCCCAGGGGAGGTGCAGGACCTACGTTTCCAAGTGCTGCAACCTGTAAAGGGTAATTTACCCACTCTCATGACCCTGGAGCCAGCTCCTGACTGCTGCAGTTGGTGAGGGGTGGGTGGTGGTAGAGGGCAGCACACCCACATGCAGGCCACCTTATGGATAAGTGGTAGGGCCAGCTTTCCCATGCTTTTGCCCTTGGGTATGGCTCATCTGTACTATGCCCACCAGGGTCAGCTCTGTTGTCTTGTCCAGGCAAGGCTCAGGGCCTGCTGTCCTGACTGCTGTGTGTAGTGAGGGGCCTAGATAGCTCTCCCATGCTCATGACCTTGTGCACAGCTTTCCTGACTGCCAGAAGTGGCAAGGGGGGGGGCATCACCTTTGCACCTGTGCTGCTCCATGGTGGGGTCAGCTCTCCCACACTCATGCCCTAGATGCCTGTTCTCCCACATCCTTGCCAACCAGGCCCAGCTCCACTGTGGTGCAGCTGGTGAGAGGCAGAGCTAGTTCTGCATAGCCCCTGGACATCCTGTGGTCCCCAGTGGCTGCTCCAATCAAGGATTTGCTCATGTTCTCTAGTGGTAATATGAACTATGGATATCAACACTGACCCCTGCCATTGTGCATCCACGGACTCAGACATGCCTGGAACCTCACCATAGCTCCAGATGGCAGGGCTGGCCACTCCCAACAGGCTACTCTTCTCCACCCTTGCATCTCCAGTTCCATCTCTCTTCATAATGCTCAAGCCGCTCTACTTCTCTTTCCCTCCCATCTGTCCCCACATCCTTGCACACTGTGGTGACTGTAGCCTGGCCACACAGCCGGTGGGCCCCTGCATGACATTCTTCATCCATACTGTGTGGTGTGGCATCAAGCAGGTGTCTACAGCCATGGGTCGGAGGGCAGAACTGTGGGTGGCATGGCTGCCTGGAGGTCTCTGTCTGTCTTCTTTCTCCCAAGTCATGCTGTGTAGTGGTAGATGGGGCTCTGTGTGTCCGTGGTGGAGGACAGGTCTGTGGGCGTCTTTCCCACTAGCACATGACATGGTAGAATGCAGGTCTCTGCTTCCTCTCAAGCGGTAGTGCCTGGATTTGATTAGATTAGATTAGATTGATTTTTATGTATCTAGGCATAAATATCTTTGGCCACCGAGTCAGGCATCAAGCTAGGATGAACAAAGGATGGTCATCTGCTCTATGCCTGACTGATAGAAGAACACCACCAACAACAAGGTGTCTCTTTGCCGATTGCAGGAGTGGGGAGTTTGGCTTTTATGCTGCCCTGTATGCTGGAAATGGGCTCCTGCTTAGCTGTGGTAGGTTAATACTATTTCTTCAGTGGGACTTAACATCATTCATGGGTTGATTCTGACCATTACTTTGATATTACAATTGTGTTTCATTGACTCTGACTTGAATACATTAAGATCACTGGTATTTTGTTTCTTTGGATTCAGCCAGTATATCTGATTATGAGATGATCCTGATTCTAGATTTTCCATATCTTACTCTTGTGTTGAATGTAAATTCTCTATGGGTAGATACAGTTTGCCTATGAATTGATGTCTAGATTCCTGGACTATCTTATAGCTTCTGTGGCGGTAATCATCTTTTCTGTTTGTACTAGATCAGACTCTATAATCATATTTCACCTATTTATCTGTCTTCTGTTTATCTTTCACCAGCCTTGAGATGAGTCCAATTATAATTGGCCTCCCCTTGTCTATTTATAATGGATCCAAATTGTATACAATGATGTGTCTGACTCTGACTGTAGCCATCTCTGCCTGTCCATATAAAAATTGTATGCTTTGGTAATATATTTTGGCTTTCCATGGCTAGTCCTTCCAGTTTGTGTCTGCTCTTGCTAAGATTCTGAGTGTCTAGGTCTGTCTTCTGCCTCTCTGTCTGAACTTTATCTAATCATGTTCAGACCATCCATGGACTGACTGACGTTGACTTTCTACATGAGTCTTCTGATTATATCAGTATCAGCACTATCCTGAGACCCCTGGTGGCTACACATATGTGTTCCAGATAGGTAGATGCAGAAAATCTCTGTAAGCAGGTCTGAAATATCTAGGAGTGTCTTCTGGTTGTTTACAATGAGATAAAATTTTTGCTGTTGTTATACTAGACTCTTTTATCCTTGGATGGCTCTAGTGTATTCCTGGTCATGTTGATATCCTGAAAGCTTACAACCATCTTTCTAACTCTCCACAGCTGTTATAAATAACTGAAAAAAGCACTTAAGAGATGGTAGCACTGCCATATCCACTGGAAACGGTGAGAGTCATGAAGCCAGCACAGCTGCCTGACACAGATCCAGCAAAGCTGAGCAGATTGCTACAATCACTGTCTTTCATTCTCTAACTTTTGGTTTTTGGTTTCTGTGTGTTGCATTCTTTGGGGACTTTATGCACTATGATTTATTTTATGTCTTTTCCTGGGAAAAATTATGTCTGAGTCTTTTTTGGAAAATCCTAGAATTAACTTTACCTGGCAGCTATTTGGAAGTCTTCCTTGTGCTCTGGAGATCATTAAGCACAGATAAGTGCATAGCGAGATGAGGCCATTGCTCCAGGAATCTTCTTGGCATATCTGCCCCTGAGCAAACTCAAGCAGTGTAATTGGTGCAGGTCAACAGAGGCAATTGCCAAACTCTGACTGGCCAAGAGAGTAGGTTACAGGTTCAAGAGCTCTTTCTTATTATAGGTATAGAGCTCTTTGAAAATGTAGTTAAAGATAGGGGTTGTACAGGGAACACCCTTGGAGGATTTGGCAAATAAAATAGACTAACAAACAACAACAACAAAAAACACGTCTTTTTTTTTTTTTTTTTTTTTTTTTTTTTTTTTTACTTTAGAGAGTAGATGATAAAACATACTGTTGCAGGATATTTGATGACATCGGGAACCCCAAGATTGTGTTATTTACTGGAAAAACCCGTTTTTAGTTGTTTGGCTTACCCTTGACACACAGCTTTAATACAAGAGCTTTTTGTTTGAATACTGTAAACAGGATTAAATAAAGTCAACCATACGTCAAGTGGTGGAGGAAGCAGCCAGTGGACAGGTAGTGAACATAGGATTATTAAGAAAAAGCCATAGAGAGGAAGAGGAAGTCAGGAGCATGGTTTGAGAGATGCACAGGAAGTAGAAGGGAGGGGCATTAATTTTTTCTCCTTTTTTATTTTTATTAATTATAGTTTATTCACTTTGTATCCCCCCTGTAGCTCCCTCCTTCCTCTCCTCCCAATCCCACCTACCTTTCCCCTTCTCCACCCATGTCCCTCCCCAAGTCCACTGATAAGGGAGGTCCTCCTTCCCTTCTTTCTGATCCAAGTCTATCAGGTCTCATCAGGAGTGGCTGCATTGTCTTCCTCTGTGGCCTGGTAAGGTTGCTCCCTCCTCAGGGGGAGGTGACCAAAGAGCAGGCCAATCAGCAACAGAACCAAAAAATCTGGGCACAGGGGTCTTTTTTGAGACTGATGCTCCAACCAAGGACCATGCATGGAGATAACCTAGAACCCCTGCACAGAAGTAGCCCATGGCATCTCAGTGTCCAAGTGGGTTCCATAGTAATGGGAACAGGGACTATCTCTGACATGAACTAGGGACATTCATTTTAAAGGAGGTTGTTTGAGAAGGTTTGGGAGAAGTGACATTCTGAGATGTCTGGTGAGGAGGAAGGTCAGCTGGGAGCTTTCTCTGCCTCTCTGAGCTAGCAGGCTTATACCCCAGTATCTGGCTCCTGAGTCTTTATTGGTAAAATTAAATTATTGAGATTTTGTTAAAAAGAACACATATTAAAAAAAAGAGTTAGGTATTAGTATTTGCTTTTCATCAAAAGACTAGTTCATATAGTTTCTGTGTGTCTGTAGAACTTTAAAACTGCAAACACTGCCAGGCTAATGTAGACTGTAGTAAATGTATTTGTTTTGGCAGAGAGACAGTTTTTTTAGATTCTTTAAATTGGAGTTATAGGTGGTGCTGGAGAGATGGCTCAGGGATTAAGAGCACTGGCTGTTCTTCCAAAGGTCCTGAGTTCAAGTCCCAACAGCCACATGGTGGCTCATAACCATCTATAGTGATGGTTCTCTTCTGGCCTACAGGCACACATGCAGGCAGAATGCTGTATAAATAATAAATAAATAAATAAATCTTTAAAAAAAAGTTAATAAAATGTAACTGATAAGAAAAAAATAAAATTAAAGCCCATGGTAGAGGACAATGCAGCCAATTTTGATGAAAACTGATAGACTAAGATCAGAAAGGAGAGGAGAACCTCCCCTGTCAGTGGACTTGGGGAGTGGCATGCATGCAGAAAGGGGAGGGAGGGTGGGATCAGGAGGGGAGCAGGGAGGGGCTTATGGGGGGATACAAAATGAATAAAGTGTAATTAATAAAAAAATAAAAAAATAAAAATAAAAATTAAATAAAAAAAATTGGAGTTATAGGGCTAATACTAAGAATAAAATCTGTTCTGTTTGTATTTTCTAATTGTAACTGAACTTGTAACCCTGGATATGTAATGAAAAATTAAACACATACTCTGTATCACTTGGATAATCATTGGTCTTTCTTCTGTGAAACTTGTATAAATAATGAAACATCTGGTTGCTAGTCAGTTAGAGCTGCTGAATTCTCCTGACCATTGCCTGGCTCCCTCCCTTCCCTGTTCCCTATCTACTCTGTGGCTGCCCTGTCAGCAATGATCCTCTGACTCTGTAAGCATCAGAAGGCCTGGAAGGCCCCTTTGGCAAGATGGGCTTATTTGGGCTTAGAATTTGGGAGGGTACAGTTCATTATCATAAGGAAAGTAAAATGACTGGTCGCATTGTGTCTGTAATTAGGAAGGTGAGAAATGAATATTGATTCTCAGATGCTTTCTCAATTTTATTCAGCCTGAGACCCCATCTTGTAGGGATAGGGCTGCTCAAACTAAGGGTGCATTTTCCTTCTTCAGTTTAAACCCTTCTGCAATATCTCCATTAAGAAACGTGTTTGTATACTGCTTCTAAATTCTTTTAAATTGACAGTGGAGACTAATCATCATACTTGTCTTCCTCTTGCGTTGAACCATACTAAAAGTGACTATGGACAAAAGCTGACAGTCCATTTTCTTCTATTATCACTATATTGATGCTAATCTGTTTTCTGCTTATACTCTGGGCATAAATCCCAAATATATATATTTCACGGATGTTACTGATTTTTTGTGTGTTCTGGCAAGGTTCCAGACTGTTGTTGCACTTGTCTTCAAGCATCTGTAGTTATATTCTGAGTGTTCATGGTTCTGTATCTTTCTTTTTATTGGATTCAGCTTCTCCATGCTTAGAACCAAACTCTCCATGAATTTATGTCTGACCTTGACAAAATACTATTGGTTTACAGCTGTCTTCTGTTTCTTCATAACTGGACATTTGACTGATATGATTATTGTATCTGGATCATCACTACTGGTTTAGACTAACCAGTAGTGGATGACTGGCTCTGACAAGGCTAAGAATTATACTTTATAAAGACTACACAACACTTATATAATTTATGTCTTAATTCCCCTACAGCTGGACCTTTATTTTTCTTTGTGATATATTCTACTACTTTTTCTGCAGACTGCCCAAGGATTGAACCATGTCTTCCAGATTGACTTAGTCATCATTATCTGAAGATACACCCTTGATGTCTGTTTATAACAAATCTAATATATGTTAGTAATAGTTGTCTGCAAGCTTAGTCAAAAGCCGCAGTGATACCTTTAGACTGTTCATAAGCAAACCCATTTCTGTTTCTTGGGTTCAATCAGATTCTTCATTGAAAGATCTGGATTGCCAGTGAGTAGATGACAATATTTGATGACCTCAGTTTTAAAAAGAAAATTTGCACATAAAGGTTTTTATTTACATCAGCAGGGTGGTGAATAGATGGAAACAAGGCCCATAAACTTAGGAGAGAGTCAATCATTTTCAGACAATTTTAGATTTAGACGTTTAACTAGACTGAACTATTCTTTTACATTGTAAACAAGTTTTCCACAAAAGCAAAATATATTAAAACTGTTCAATTTATTTTAAAATATGATTTAAATTTGTTTTTTTTTACTTCTTTAAATGCCAGATTTTCTTTGACAAATCAGTTCAACATGCTGAATTTCATTTCAAAGCATTGTTTACACAGTAGAGTGCCATAAGTTGACATCCTCTATGCTCCAGTGCCTTATGTCTTCCATATAAAACATATATCCTTATTGAATTGCCATTCTCAAAGATATTCTGCATAGGACCTAGAGGTTTGGGTCAGTAACCTTATGTATGCAGGGCTTCAGTGTATGCAAGGCCCTGCGTTCAGTCCCCCGCTCTGAGAGCAAAGTGGAGCATAGCAGAACAGTGTGCCCCCAGGTGTATAAGTATGTGTGTACGCACGAAAATCATGACCTGAATGCTTGCAAGTCTTCTTCATTTCTTAACTGCATCACTTCCTCCATAGTGGTCTATCGCCTATCTAAAGTTTGGTTTCATGCAGCTGAATGAAACTTTGAAAGCAATTGCTCACAACAGCTTCTCTTCAGATTTACTGACAAATGTAACCTACATAAGTCAATTTTTTTTTCTCTTTGCATTTTTTGTTTTTAAGACAAGAGCTATTCTATAGCCTGGCTGTAGCCCAGAATGGTTTAGACTTCATGTTGTCCAGGCTGGCCTCAAACTCATGCCAATTCTGCTTCAACCACAAAATTCTGGGATTATAGGTATGAACTACCATATGTATATGCTTTCTTTGATCTAAACATTTTGGCTGACTTCAGCTTGAAAAAAAAAAAGTCTTCATTCTTCTAAACCTGCTTCACCACTTCGGCTTTTTCTCTAGTTAGTATTCTCATTATCAAAATAAGTTTTGAAGTATCAAGTGATTCAAATTCATATGATATTCTTGGAAGCTTTTTAAAAAATGATGCGCTCAGATCCATTTTTATTTATTTACAACCTTCCTGATATTTCAAATATTTTCTTCTATTGAAGATACTAATTTATCTGAAAATATCTGATTATCTTTTATTTTTCTATTTGAAATGTTTTTCTGCACTACAATAGGAATTGAATGAAAGTCTTTATTGTTTCCATGTGCTAGTCTCAGTAGGTTCTGTATACTCCTTGATTTTTATCAAAGAAACTTTTATGAATGTACAAAAGACTTTAATTAAGGTGGAAATTTCCTTTAACTGCACCTAATTGTAATTTATTCTTGAGCTTTTTGTAGTTTTCTATTTACCTGGAGACACAGAACTCAACAGTTTTTATGACAAATTCATCTCACAAACACTTTTTTCTGCTTTTATTTATAAAAAATTATCATCAGATATCATCAGAATATCTGTCCCCAGAACACCTCAGTCTGATTTTGACTATTCATAGCTAAGAGTATCTTTTAAAAAAAGATTAATTAATTAACTAACTGACAATGTATATGCATATGTACATATGTCCAGAGGCCAGAAGAGGGCACCAAGTGGCCTTCTCTATCACTTTTTGTCTGTTGCTTTGATGTAGCTTTTCTCCTTGAACATAACTGCACCACCCTGAATGTACCCGATCTCGTCTCCTTGGAGATGAAACTCATGTTTTTCTTGGTTAGAGGTAGACGAGGACAAGTCTGAGTGATCCCATCTTTATACCCTGCTTAGAGTTGGGCTTTGTACATGGGTAGTGGGATGATCTGTGCTCTGGTCATTATGATTGCTAAGCAAGTGCTCTTAACCACCGAGCCATCTCAGCCCCTGTATCATTTAAAATAATATTTCATCATGTTGCATCTAGCCTGCCCATGTTTACACACAGCTTGAGTGTAGGAAGCACAACTGTCTGTCCAAATCTGCCGGTTGTTGTTTTTCAATGAGTTGATTAAAATTAGATTTCTGTTTATGATGTATCTGGCCTGTATGGAGAATGATGAATGTCAGTGAGAAGACATTGGTGTAGTGAGTTCTTTACTAATGGACTGGCTGAATCTGGGTTTTCTGTGACTGTCCATATATGGAGCCTTGATAAGTTTTTTTTCTTCCAGTTTTCTATTGTTTATGGCTAATCTAGACTGTGAGTTGCTGTTGTCTGAGTTTTTTGACTGTCTTTCATTATAATATTGACTATACCTAGGTACTTTTGTCCACTTGTATTGTCAATACATTATAGATACTGGTTGGGTGTGATATAATCCTGATTATTTGGTGCTTCTTCCTTACTGCTCATGATTGGATTGATGCCCTTCTGTTGCATAGAATCTCATTGTCTATGACTAGGCATTTGGCCCTACTGAGATTTGATAGTCTAGATTTCACCTTACACCCATCAGAATGGCCAAGATGAAAAACTCAAGGGACAACACATGCTGGAGAGGTTGTGGAGAAAGGGGAACCCTTCTCCACTGCTGGTGGGAATGTAAACTGGTACAGCCACTCTGGAAATCAATCTGGCGCTTTCTCAGACAACTAGGAATAGCGCTTCCTCAAGATCCAGCCATACCACTCCTAGGCATATACCCAAAAGAGGTGCAAGTACACAAAAAGGACATTTGCTCAACCATGTTTGTAGCAGCTTTATTTGTAATAGCCAGAAGCTGGAAACAACCCAGATGCCCCTCAACTGAAGAATGGATGCAGAAACTGTGGTACATCTATACAATGGAGTATTACTCAGCAATGAAAAATAAGGAAATCATGAAATTTGCAGGTAAATGATGGGACCTGGAAAGGATCATCCTGAGTGAGTTTTCCCAGAAGCAAAAAGACACACACGGTATATATATACTCACTCATATAAACATACAACATAGAATAAACCCACTAAAATCTGTACATCTAAACAAACTAAGCAAAAGAGAGGACCCTAACTAAAATGTTCAATCCCCATCCTGAAAGGCAAAGAGGATGGACATCAGAAGAAAAAGAAAATAGGAAACAACCTCGGAACCTGCTACAGAGGGCTTCTGAAAGCCAGAAGAAAACAGGAAACAACCTTGAAACCTGCCACAGAGGGCCTCTGAAAGCTTCTGCAGTATAGACTGTCAAAGCAGATGCTGAGCCAGATGGCCAACTGATGGGCAGTGAATGGAATTCTATGTAAGAAGTGGGAAATAGTAAGAGCTGGAGGGGATGGGAACTCCACAAGGAGAGCAACAGAACAAGATAATTTGAACACAGGGAACTTCCCAGAAAATCATACTCCAACCAAGGACTATTCGTGGAGATGACCTGGAACCCCTGCAGAGGTGTAGCCCATGGCAGTTCAGTGTCCAAGTGGGTTACATAGTAATGGGAAGAGGGACTGCCTCTGACATAATCTGATTGGCCTGCTCGTTGATCACTTCCCCCTGAGGGGGGAGCAGCCTTACCAGGCCACAGTAGAGGACAATGCAGCCACTTTTGATGAGAACTGATAGACTAAGATCAGAAAGAAGAGGAGAACCTCCCCTATCAGAGGACTTGGGGAGTGGCATGCATGCAGAAAGGAGAGGGAGGGTAGGATCGGGAGGGGAGGAGGGAGGGGCTTATGGGGGGATACAAAATGAATAAAGTGTAATTAATAAAAAATTAAAAAAAATACAAAAAAAAAGAAGCTAATCAAGAATGAGGACCCTGGGTAAGATGATCAATCCTCATTCAGAAAGGCAAATGGGATAGACTTTGGAAGAGGGAGAAAACAGGGAACAGGACAAGAGCCTGCCACAGAGGGCCTCTGAAAGACTCTACCCAGCAGGGTATCAAAGCAGATGCTAAGAATCATAGCCAAACTTTGGGCAGAAAGCATGGAATCTTATGGAAGAAGGGGGAGATAGACAAACCTGGAGGGGACAGGAGATCCACAAGGAGAGAAACAAACCCCAAAAAATCTGGGTACAGGGGTCTTTTCTGAGACTGGCACTCTAACCAAGGACCATGCATGGTGATAACTTAGAACCCTGGCACAGATATAGCCCATGGCAGTTCAGTGTCCAAGTGGGATCCCTAGTAATGGGAACAGGGATTGTCTCTGACATGACATCAGTGGCTGGCTCTTTGATCACCTCTTCCTGAGGGGGAAGCAGCCTTATCAGGTTATAGAGAAAGACAATGCAGCCAGTCCTGATGAGACCTGATAGGCTAGGGTCAGAGGGAAGGAGAGGAGGACCTCCCCTATTAGTGGACTTGGGAAGGGGCATCAGATGAGAAGAGGGAGGATGGGTGGGATTGGGAGGGGATGAGGGTGGGGCTGCAGCAGGGATACAAAGTGAATAAGCTGTAATTAATAAAAAAAAATTACAAAAGAAATGTAAACATGACCAAAACAGCACTTCTAATTTCTCTTTCAGTAAACTATACTGCACTCATTGTTACCAAATAAGGAGACATATAAAAGTTTAACATCTTTGATATTGTTTCAGCATTGTCTTGTATTCTTTTCTTCTTCAACTTTTATATATAGTCTACTAGCAAATCCTATTATATTTCTCTTCAAAGTATCCCCAATTCCTTTCAAGTCCATGCCATCTACTTAGTCCATGCTACCATCATCCAAGATACACCAAGTCTCCTTATTTCTTTTTTTATTTCAAAATCTACTATATACAACATCAGCATGAAATTTTAAAATATAAATCAGAGTATTGGTTCTCTCTTAACATACTGCAAATTTCTCCTTTATACTATATGAATGGTGGATTCAGTTTTCTGTTTGTCTTTGAGATTTGATGCCCATCTACCTCTTTGATTTCATTTTGTTTCTCTCCTCCTCTCCTGTTTTTCAGTAGACTATATACAGTGACCTTCAAGCCCAGAATTATGTAGTGTCTGTTTTGTCTGCTCCTTCTTGAGTACTTTATGCTCTAACTTGCTTTTGGATTTACTTTTCTCCACATAGACTGCTTTGAAGTCTGCTTTATGTTTAAACGGTGCCTTTTCTTTCTTTCTACTTAGATACTGTGACATATTTATTTTCTTTATAGTACTTTATTTTCATCTGAAGTTTATTTTGTATCATTATTCCACTGCAAACTATGTAAGCTCTGTGGGAGCAGAGATTTATGCCTGGTAAGTAATGCAAACTCAAAAATCTAGATTAGGGCCTAGTATATACCTGTCAATATTTATTGCCTGAATAAACAAACGAATGTTTTAACCTATGTAGTATCTTTTTCATTTTTCTTTAGCACCACTGTTTCCATTTTATTTGTGTGTTTAGCATATCATTCAATTCAATGTACATAATGCATATGTTACATTGAATTATGGTCGATATTTTTGTGGGACTGTTTCATAAAATAAGTGGGTTTTTTTGCTTTACAGAAGGTTTTCAGTTTCATGAAGTCCCAGTTATTGATCGTTGATCTTAGAGCCTGTGCTGTTGGTGTTCTGTTCAGGAAGTTGTCACCTGTGTCAATGAGTTCTAGGCTCTTCCCCACTTTTTCTTCTAACCAATTTAGTGTGTCTGGTTTTATGTTGAGATTTTGGTCCACTTGGACTTTAGTTTTGTGCAGGGTGATAAATATGGATCTATCTTCATTTTTCTGCATGTAGACATCCAGTTGGACCAGCACCATTTGTTGAAGATGCTATCTTTTTTCCATTGAATGGTTTTGGCTTCTTTGTCAAAAATCAAGTATCCATAGGTGTGTGGGTCTGTTTCTATGCCAATACCATGCGGTTTTAATTACTATTGCTCTGTAGTACAGCTTGATATCAGGGATGGAGATACCTCCAGATGATCTGTTGTTGTACAGGACCGTTTTGGAAATTCTGGATTTTTTGTTTCTCCATATGAAGTTGTGCTTCCTCAAGACCCAGCTATATCACTCCTAGGCATATATCCAAAAGATGTTCAAGTACACAATAAGGACATTTGCCACATCATGTTTGTAGCAGCTTTATTTGTAATAGCCAGAACCTGGAAACAATGCAGATGTCCCTCAATTGAGGAACGGATACAGAAATTGTGGTACTTTTAAATTTTTTAAAAAATATTTTTTATTTTAATTTTTATTAATTATACTTTATTTACTTTGTATCCCCCCCCATAGCACCCTCCCTCCTCCCCTCCCAATCACATCCTCCTTCCCCTCCTCCACGCTTGCCCCTCCCCAAGTCCACTGATATGGGAGGTCTTCCTCTCTTTCCTTCTGATCCTAGTCTATCAGGGCTCATCAGGAGTGGCTGCATTGTCTTCCTCTGTGGCCTGGTAAGGCTGCTCCCCCTTCCCCAGGGGGTGTCAATAGAACAAAAAGAATCTGGAGATTGGGAAAAGATCTTCACCAATCCTACATTCGACAGAGGGCTAATATCCAAAATAAACATTGCACTCAAGAAATCAAACATCAATAAACAAAATAAATCAATTAAAAAAATAGGGCATAGAACTAAAAAGAGGAATCTTGAATAACCGAGAAGCACTTAAAGAAATTGTGGTACTTTTACACAATGGAATACTACTCAGCAATTAAAAACAAGGAAATCATGGAATTTGCAGGCAAATGGTGGGACCTAGAAAAGATCATCCTGAGTGAGGTATCCCAAAAGCAGAAAGACACAGACATTATATACTCACTTATATAGACTTCTAAGATAGGATAAACATGCTAAAATCTATACACCTAAAGAAGATAAACAAGAAAGAGGCCCTGGGGTAAGATGATCAGTACTCACTTAGAAAGACAAATGGGATGGACAAGTAACAGGACAGGAGCCTACCACAAAGGGCCTCGGAAAGACTCTACCTAGCAGTGTATCAAAGCAGATACTAAGACTCATAACCAAACCTTCAGCAGAGTGCAGGGAATCATAAGAAAAAAGGGGGAGTTAATATGACCTGGAGAGGACAGGAGCTCCACAAGAACCAAATATATCTGGGCACAGGGTTTTTTTATGAGACTGTTTCTCCAACCAAGGACCATGTATGGATATAACCTAGAACCTCTGCTCGGATGTAGCACATGGTAGCTCAGTATCCAAGTGGGTATCCTAGTAATGGAACAGGGACTATTTCTGACATGAACTCAATGTTTTTTGTTTTTTTTTTACTTCAATTTTAAAAACATTTGTTTATTGTGTACATATGTGTGTGTGAATGCAGATGTTGTGGGTCATGATACACACATGGAAGTCAGAAGACAACCTTGAGTGTACACTCATGCCTTCTACTTTATGACAGGTTGCCTTGCCATTATCACGGTGCAGGCCAAGCTAGCCGTTTTAACCATTGGTTCTTCATTTTAAGAATGTTCATTTTATTTAAGGAACTTCTTTGTGTTAAATACTCTTTTGTTTTCTTATCAGTATTAGCTTTTTTTACATGCTCTCTCTTTCCTGCTCCCTCCTTTTGTCTCCAGAGTTTTGGGTCTTTTCTCAGTTAATGAGACTATATATCTTGCTTGAAAATTTTATCTGATGCTCTTCAGTAGACTGGTAGGGTTCTGCCCCTACAATTGACAGATTTCTAGGTCCTGTTCATTATTGGGTTACTAAAGCTTATCAGTTGGTTATGTGATTCAGAGTACATGAAGACTTTATTGGCTGTAATAAAATAGTGGGAAAGTCCAGTAGAAATAGTATTAATCCTGATAAATGTTTAAGTGTGAGTTTGGGAATAGCAGTATAGGTAAAATATGTGAAGCTTACTATCTCTGTCTATTTCATCTCTGTATGAAAAAGATTGCATAGGGCTGGAGACATGGCTCAGCAGTTAAGAGCACTGTCTGCTCTTCAAGAGGTCCTGAGTTTCAATTCCTGACAACCTTATGGTTGCTTACAACTATCTATACTGGGATCTGATGCCCTCTTCTGGGCACTCAGATTGAGCACTCATTCACAAAGTAAATGAATCTTAAAAAAATGAGATTGTATATATGTGTCTATGTGTGGTAATATGCCATAGATATATTGTCTATTTGTGGTAATATACACATAGATATCTTTGGTAATATATAAAATGACCTAGCTTTATAATATATCTAAAAATCTATGCAATTTTTTACTTCATTTATAGAGTATAATATCTGAATAAAGTACATATTTCCCCCCATTCTTTTAAAAATATAATCAACTGAATTATTTTTTTAATCTTTTATTATTATTATTATTTATTAATTACACTTTATTCATTTTGTATCCCCCCATAAGCCCCTCCCTCCTCCCCTGCCGATCCCACCCTCCCTCCCCTTTCTGCATGCAACTGAATTATTTTACTTATGTGTTTGCGTGAATGTGTGCTAATGTGTGTGAGTGCTGGTGTAGGCCAGAAGAGGGTGCTGGAGACCCTAGAGCTGAAGTTACAGGAGGTCCTGAACTTCCCAGTATGGGTTCCAGGACTTGGATCTGAACTCTGATTTTCTGCAGGAATATCAAGCACTCTTAACCACCAAGCCATTTCTCTAGTCCCTGCTTTTTCCATTCTATATAGCAAAACCTCATGTGGTATGTTGTGTTTATGTTGCTGATATTTTGCAGGAGAGTTATAGGAGATTAGAAATGTAGATCTCAAAACATGAAAGCGGGTATCATTGATTACAGAACATATACAGAGACAGAAGTCAAGATTCATATTCCTGGGGGTTGAAGAGACAGCTCAGAGGTTAAGAGCACTGGCTTGCTTTCCAGAGGTCCTGAGTTCAATTCCCAGCAACCACATTGTGGCTCACAACCATCTATAGTGAGATCTGGTGCCCTCTTTGGAGTGCAGGTGTACATGCAGACAGAACATTATGCTTATTATATGGCATTTGTTGGCTAGCAGTTTAGTTATGTGCTTATAGCTTTTATATAATCATTAGAGTTTGGTTGCTATTTTAATACGGGCTGCCTTATTTGAGTGAGCTTTTGTACCTTTATGCCTTAGCAGTAAGAAAGGATCTGAAGCTCAACCATATTTGTAGCAGCTTTATTTGTAATAGCCAGAAGCTGGAAACAGCCCAGATGCCCCTCAACTGAAGAATGGATGCAGAAACTGTGGTACATCTATACAATGGAGTATTACTCAGCAATGAAAAATAAGGAAATCATGAAATTTGCAGGTAAATAGTGGGACCTGGAAAGGATCATCCTGAGTGAGTTGTCCCAGAAGCAAAAAGACACACACGGTATATATATATACTCACTCATATAAACATACAACATAGAATAAACCCACTAAAATCTGTACATCTAAACAAACTAAGCGAAAGAGAGGACCCTAACTAAAATGTTCAATCCCCATCCTGAAAGGCAAAGAGGGTGGACATCAGAAGAAAAAGAAAACAGGAAACAACCTAGGAACCTGCTACAGAGGGCCTCTGAAAGCCAGAAGAAAACAGGAAACAACCTTGGAACCTGCCACAGAGGGCCTCTGAAAGCCTCTGCAGTATAGACTGTCAAAGCAGATGCTGAGCCTGATGGCCAACTGATGGGCAGAGTGAATGGAATTTTATGTAAGAAGTGGGAAATAGTAAGAGCTGGAGAGGACAGGAACTCCACAAGGAGAGCAACAGAACAAGAAAATTTGAACACAGGGAACTTCCCAGAGACTCATACTCCAACCAAGGACTATCCATGGAGATAACCTAGAACCCTGACAATGCAGCCACTTCTGATGAGAACTGATAGACTAAGATCAGAAAGAAAGAGAGGAGGACTTCCCCTATCAGTGGACTTGGGGAGGGGCATGCATGCAGAAAGGGGGGGGGGAGGGTGGATCCAGGAGGGGAGGAGGAAGGGGCTTAGGGGGGGATACAAAATGAATAAAGTGTAATTAATAAAAGTTTAAAAAAATTAAAAAAAAGAAAGGATCTGAAAATGTAAATGCCATTTTCTTTCTTCTCTCAGAGGATATTTTCTCAGAGACTTTGTGAAGATAAGGGTCTCATAGAATACAGTGTGACCTGCTCTTCCTTGACCTGTTTTCTAAGCTCCAGCTATCATGATAACTTCCTTCCTTCCTTCCTTCCTTCCTTCCTTCCTTCCTTCCTTCCTT
>NW_026590212.1:383103-387919 GCF_907164565.1 Psammomys obesus
CTTCCTTCCTTCCTTCCTTCCTTCCTTCCTTCCTTCCTTCCTTCCCTTCCTTCCATTTGATCTCAAAACCTCATGGGTACTCATATCATTGAGTTGTATCCTAAACTCTATTTTATTCTTTTTGAAGATTCATAAATTGTCTTTGTGTCAGCAAGCTTCTCTTTAATGGCTTTGACCCTTTGGTCATATTTCTGTACAATCAGTGGGATTGTTTGGGACCTTTCCACATTGTTAGTAACATGATTTTCTTTCCATCTGGTCACGTAACCCATTTGTGGGATTTATTGATGCATATCCTTAGTTTTCTTAACTTTTCAATTTGTATTTAATACCATTCTCCTACTTTTTCACCTTTTTGAGTATCGTATTTTTTAAAATTCATATTCTTTTAAAATAATTTATTTTTATTAATTAGTTTGTTTCTAATATAGTTTTTCTCTATAGAGATTATTTTTATATTGATTATTCTTACCCCTCCACACCCTCTTAACCCTTTCCCACACCTGCCTACCTCCACTTTCTTATGAATATTTCTAAAATTCCTGTTTTTGTTTGTTTGTTTTGTTTTTATTCTGTGACTCACTGAACTTGACCAGGGCAGATGTATGACCATGGATTTGGAGCTATCCATTGGAACCTGGTAGACTCATCTCTGGGTGTACAAATGAAGACAAAGACTCCCCTTCTCTCAGAATCTATCAATAGGGAATACTTCAGGTGTAATGGGTATGACCTAACTGGCTCTTCATTTATGACTGATTATTTATAGAGTAAGTATTGTACAAGTCCAGAGGAAGTAGCTACAAGTGTGTGAGTTCATCATCATAATGACTGTTATCTAGATTGCATTTCACAGTCCTTCTTTTCTGCCTTATGACTTTTAACTTTTTCCTCACCCCTCTTGTGCAATGTTCCCTGAGCCTTCAGGGAGGGGTTGTTCTTCTTTAAGGCTGGATCTTTAATGATTTATCCCCAGCACATTGGAGATCTATATGTCTTTACATTTACCCTTGTTCCCTTAGTCAGAGAGTGACTTACACAGTTAATAGTGAGAGTGATTTTTGTATACGAGTATAGACACAGATATTTAGAAGGCAATTTGATTCTGTGACAACTTAATTAAACAACAATAATAATGATCTCTGGTGCCTATGAGCTCCCCAGGCATGAGTTGTTGACTGGCCCTCTGTACCAGATGTAAGTTCCATATGTGAAGTGGGCTTCAAATCTAAAAAGAGTGGTTTGCTTCTACAATAGTCATGCCACTATTGCATCAGTGGATGTGTCTTACCTGGCAGTTCAGAGGGTTCACAACCGGGGAAAACCGTTGGTGCCTTTTCTTCCACTGCTGCCTGAACTGTGACTATTGGCTTCATTTCTCTGTATCTTGCAAATGAGATATGTGGTATCTTCAGCAATAAGGTTTTATCCACTACATATGATGAGCAGACACAGATGATGGGCAGGAGCCTGCATTGTTCAGAAGGCTTTTGAAGCCTCCTTAACTAACATTTCATACAGAGGTATCTGCACTGGGAATTTTGTCTAGAAATCTACGGCTTCTATGAACAGCATTATTTTCATTCTCCCTTCTGTTTTAAATTGAGTTATAAGATAGTAAGTTTCCATATGACCTTTTCTTATACTTTGTTTTGATTAACTCTTCTCCTACCTACTTCCTTCTTAAACTCTTCTGCTCTCACTGTTTTTCTTCTTTTACTTGTATTCTACTATTTCTCTTACCTTAAGCCACACTCTTCTCAATGTATCCTTCCTAGTTTCCTGTTGTCCACAGGTACTCTAGATTAAATAAACAAAACTAAAGAATATAAGCTAAGATGTGCATGTGAGAGAGAGCATGCTTCATTTTTATTTCTGGTCTAGAGCTACTTTACTCACTCACTGTCTATCTATCTATCTATCTATCTATCTATCTATCTGTCTGTCTGTCTGTCTATCTATCTATCTCTATCTATCTATCATTTCCAGTTCAATCCATTTTCCTGAAATCTTCATTTTTATTTAGAGTTGAATAGAATTCCTTTGTGTATATGTACCACATTTTTCACTTCTATAATTTTATTTATATTTTTATAAATTACAGTTTATTCACCTTGTATCCCAGCTGTAGCCACCTCCCTCATCCCCTCCTAATCCCATCCTCAATCCCTTATTTCCTTCCATGCTCCTCCCCAAGTACACTGATAGGGGAGGTCCTCTTCCCTTTCCCTCTGACCCTAGCCTATCAAGTCTCATCAGGACTGGCTGCATTTTTTTTCTCTGTGGCCTGGTAAGGCTGCTCCCCCCTCAAGGTGAATTGATCAAAGAGCCAGCCACTGAGTCCATGTCAAAGACAGTTCCTGTTCCCAATACTAGGGAACCCACTTGGAGACTGAGCTGCCATGGGCTATATCTGTGCAGGGGTTCTAGGTTATCTCCACGCATTGGTCCTTGGTTGGAGTATCGGTCTCAGAAAAGACCCCTGTGCCCAGAATTTTTTGATCTGTTGTTCTCCTTGTGGAGCTCCTGTCCTCTCCAGGTCTTCCTATCTCCCCCTTCTTTCATAAGATTCCCTGCACTTTGTCCAAAGTTTGGTTATGAGTCTCAGCATCTCCCTTTATACCTTGCTGGGTAGAGTCTTTCAACATCCCTCTGTGGTGAGCTCCTGTCCTGTTCCCTATTTTCTCCCTCTTCCGATGTCCATCCCCTTTGACTTTCTGCATGAGGATTGATCATCTTATCCAGGGTCCTTCTCTGTGCTTAGCTTCTTTAGGTATACATATTTTCATATGATTATCCTATATTGCATGTCTAGTATCCACTTATAAGTGAGTATATACCATGTGTATCTTTCTGCTTCTGGGATACCTCACTCAGGATGATCTTTTCTAGTTCCCACCATTTGCCTGCAAATTTCATGATTTCCTTGTTTTTAATTGCTGAATAGTATTCCATTGTGTAAATGTACCACAATTTCTGTATCCATTCCTGGGTTGTTGAGAAATATCTGGGTTATTTCCAGATCCTTGCTATTACAAAAAAAAAAAAAAAAAAAAAAAAGCTGCTACGAACATGGTTGAGCAAATGTCCCTGTTGTATACTAGAGTATCTTTTGGATATATGCCTAGGAGTGGTATAGCTAGATTTTGAGGTAACACTATTCCTAATTTTCTGAGAAAGCATCAGATTGATTTCCAACCAAAAAGTCTCAACTTCATATGGAATAACAAGAAACCCAGAATAGCTAAATAATCTTTTACAATAAAAGATCTTCTGGAGGTAACTCTATCCCTGATCTCAAGCTGTACTATAGAGCAACAGTAATAAAAACTGCCTGGTACTGGCATAGAAGCAGACTGTGGACCAATGGAATTGAATAGGAGACCCAAAAATAAACCCACACACTTATGGACACCTGATTTTTGACAAAAAGCAAAAACCCATAACCACACAAGGGAAAAAAGATAGCATCTTCAACAAATGGTGCTGGTCTAACTGGATATCTACATGTAGAAAAATGTAAATAGATTCATACTTACCACCCTGCACAAAACTAAAGTCCAAGTGAATCAAACATCTCAACATAAAACTAGATACTCTAAGTCAGTTAGAAGAAAAAGTGGGAAGAGGCTAGAACTCATTGGCACAGGAGACAACTTCCTGAACAGAACACCAACAGCACAGGCTCTAAGAGAAACAATCAATAAATGGGACCTAATAAAACTTAAAACCTTCTGTAAATCAAAGGACACTGTCAATAGAACAAAATGACAGGCCACAGAAAAGAGGAAGGCATAGGAATAATAGGATAAAAGGGTTTATTGTTGAATCTATTTTTAAACTAAAGAGCATCAACAAGCCAAGTATTTTGCATTGGCATAGATTTTTGTATGTTGATACAAATCTAAGTTTATTCTTGCTCTAATATACTGATTATTTGTTTCAACTCCTGTTTTGGTAATGTACCTATGGAACTCATTTAAAAATGTAATGTGACGTTCTACAAACTTTAGGATACAATGCATGTTAGCAGTCAGTCAATAACATTTAGGGTCTTGTTAGTTACTGGTTTAGTTAATTACATGAATAGGCTTTATTCAGCCTCCTGTAGATGTTTTGGAAGTTAATCAGATAGTAAATACCTTGCTAAGAGGCTAGACCTCAAGTGTCGATACCACATAACACCCAGTAAAGGCAACTGTGTGAGATAATTGGTATGTTAACTTAGGTAGACTACAGTGATTATTCCAAATTGTATACATATATCAAAGCATTTCATTATATACTCAGAGTGTACTATTTTAATTTGCTGTTTATTGAAAAGTCTGGGGAAGGAAGCTTAACCTTGAATTCTGGTTTCCCAGATGTTCCTTCCAGGATCTGTTTTCTTGTTAATTCTCAAAAGGTATCTCCTGAAGACTGTATTCCCAGTCCTCACCACACAAATCCACACAGGCCAGTAGTCTTATGGATGTGTAAAACCTCAATAGACTGGTTAAATAGTAGTTTGTTGCTTCCTCACAGGAATGCTTTATATTTATTGTGTCTGGTTCTTTGCAGACCATTCATTCCTACCCTCTCCAATTATTTCTTTATATCATCGTATCTCTTTAGAAATGTTTCTTCTTAGTATCATAGATTTCAAGATACCAAAACAATGACTATATTCAGTTCTTTATTTTATTTTTCTGGGATATGTGAATGTTGATAATACTTCTTAGTCATAGAAGTATGACTTGAGGAAGGATATCACGCTCATACACTATCTATCTATCTATCTATCTATCTATCTATCTATCTATCTATCTATCTATCT
>NW_026590212.1:387929-393093 GCF_907164565.1 Psammomys obesus
TCTATCTATCTATCTATCTATCTATCTATCTATCTATCTATCTATCTCCCCTGATGGCCTGGACTTTTGCAATATAGCAGAGACTAGCTTTGAACACACTCCTTCTGCTTCTGCCTCCAAAGCACTGGAAATGTAGGCAAGCATCACCCTCCTTAGTGAAGGAAATCATCTTTCCATAAATAGTTGTTTTGTTTTTGCCAAGGTCCAGCTTTAGCAGGTCCAGAAAAGAATCTGAGATGGGATGCAGAATCCAGCATTTGCTTTATCTCTTAGGTCACCGAGCTGATGGCTCAGGCAACTGATCACAACAGATGATTGAAGGAACAAAAAAGAGGGAAGGGAGCCCAGAATTCCTTCTCCAGTGACTCAGGATTGGCTCTACTGCAACTAACTAGGAAAACTTAAACTGACCACCTTTTTTCTTGTAGCCAGGGCTGGGTAAAGGGTCTTCTACTGTAAAAGGAGGCTCTTTGATCTGTAGATAGGTTTCTTTGCAGAGATCTCTGGTAGGCTAAAGTATGCCTGCTGTCTGAGAGGGCTAATGGAAAACCCTGAGTCTGTTAACTTATTTGTGAATCTATAGGGGAATAAGAAATATGAGAGAGAGACATAAAAAATCGTTCACTCTCACACACAAGCATTCAAGAGAAAAAAGGTGGATGAAGTTAAAAACTTCAACTTCAATCTTGTTTATTGTCTCATCACAATTTTTATACTTCTGAGACAAAGCTATGTCAGAAAAATAATTACTTTATAGTTAAAAAGACAACTAATCTCAAAACAGATGAATTTGAAAATATAACAGGTAACATGTTTTCTCATTAAAACCTATCATTTATTTATATATCCATACATTAGTTTACAGTGAATTCAGAATGACAAAGGTTGACAAGGGCTAATGGTTAACAGGGTCTAAGAAGTTACAAAAATATATGTCTTCAATTAGGACTGACCTGGCTACACATTTTCCAACTATCTCTTCATTTATAGTGCATTCAGGACAATAATTTTGTGTGTATTTCATTCCAAGAGACAAAGTACATTTAGAATGACAGCATATTATGCCATAAGCTGACAAGTTATAAGGAATTACAAAGAAAGAGTTTGTATATTTTGACATTAATGTTTGTACTTAATTTAGACATTTCTTTGTAGCCTCAGTAATTTTTGGGTTCATGGGAACCCAACTTGCCTATATTTATGGTGCTTATCAGGATTTGTGGTGCCATTTCCAGAGTGAAAGCTATCTGAAGCCACAAATTTGTCTCAAGCCTGTCTCCTCTGAGGCATCTGGAGGTCCACAAAAGTATTTACTGCAACTGTAAACATTTTGTTAATGACTTCTAAAGTTGTTGGAATCAAATCAGGAACTCCATAATCAGGAATCAATTCATCTGAATAGCAGTGCATCCTCATAAAGATCCAGTAGAAAGTTTGTTCAATCAGAGTGGGTAACTATCTAGACACTGATGGTTCATACCATGTCAGATTTTTGAGATACAGCAGCACAGAAAAAAAGGGGTGTAAGAGGTTGGAAGCAATTCTGAGGTGCATCATGGTACAGACCTTGCAAAATACTAGACTACCTTCTGGAAAGCCCACACGCCTACTGAACTTCCCCAACTCAATGACTTTTGGCATGTTTTCTTGTAACAGGGGTTAATTTTGGGGATTATACATGTTAGAAACTCTACTACTCAGCTATGTGTTTCCAGATTTCCAATCTTGTACTTAACACATATTTGTTATTTAACTATGGGGAGACCTTTACTGGTATATCTTCTCACTATTTATTCCTCTTATTTAACCCATGCCTAAAACTTTGCTCCAAATGACAAACATTTATTGAATGTTTATTATGTGCCAGGCTCAATTCTAAGTGTTTTTCATATACCCACTGGATTTTTGTGGCCCTGCTTATTTACTTATGAGAGTCAGTCAGCTGAGAGAGGGCCATATGTTTCATGGGGGAACAGGAGGATGGACAAAAACTTATGTTTCAAGTGAAACTTGTTTTGTCTTTTTGTGTAAACTGATTTCTTTTTGTCAGTTGACAAAAAGGGCATTCTTGTAATTCTGTCTTTGAGTGGACAGGGAAGTAAAAGAAAGCAATTTCAGTTTGTTGTTGGTCCTTCTGAAACTGTAGTTTATTTTTGTAGAGAACACATATCCTGTTAGGATGTCATGAATGTATCCACTTTGGTCAAGCCAGGTCTGTACTGTTAATTCACAGTGTTTTACTCGTAATCCCATATGTAGGCCTAACTGACTGTATAGAAGGGCTGCCTGGAAGAGCTGAAAGAAACTGGGTGAGATATCCTGTGTCTGTCTGCAGCAGCATTGCTGAGTTATCTGATCTGGCAACTTAAGGAATATGCAATTTTATAATTTTACAGAGGACAGCATTTCATGGAAGTACATAACTATCATTCAGGGGCTTGTGGGTGCCAATATAAACACAAATACAATGATAATTAGAACAGGAACTTGCTTATTGCCATTTATTCAGTCCCATTGAAGATCATCTAAATTTTGAAAACCAGTATCACTTAAGCTTGGTTTATTTAAGTAAAAGTTCAAGAAAGGTAGTTTTTTATGTATACTTCTAATAAAACTACCAAACTCAGAACTTGGAGACTTGGTACGTGTATATTATCTTTAAAGAAGTTATTTGTGTTATAAATTTATCTGCAAATCGAGAATGTGTGCCTATGGATCTTTCAAGTTTGATATTTTGGGGAGTAAAATCCAGGTAAAGTTCTAATAGAAAGATGTTCATTGGAATGAAAGAATTTTGTGGGTATCTTACATGATTCTTTTCCCTACCTCACCTACTTCCTAAGGATCCAATGTTTTATACCAGGACAGAAGAGCCTTTGTTTCCTTTGTAAACATATTTCAGGACCATGTCTATGTTCCCACTAGTTGTCATTAGAAATTAAGTATTCATGTTGTTTGGAAGGGAAAACTTTCTTTGAAGAAATTCTTTCTTCAATGATTCCTGTTTGTGATCTTGGTTTGACAAAGACAATTAGTACATGGGTAAATGATTCCCTATTCAAAACAAAAAATATTTTGCTTTCTAAGGTATTGGGGTTATCTTTTTGTGGACTGTGTAAAAATTGTCTTTCTATTAGTCAAATGCTGATTTCTGTACCCAGAGAGTTGAGTACAGGCCAGACTTTGGTATTGTAATTTTTATGAAGCAACCCCAGCCTCAGTATTTTGTAGACATTGTTCTCCATCATCTTCAGACTGGTTGATTAAAGAGTTAAATGGCCTATAGCAGAGGGAAGAGAGAACAGGCAGGACTTCCACTAGACATAGGGACTTTGGGAAGAAAGCTGAGGAGAGGAGTCCTTAGCCTAACACAGAAAGAGACAGAGAGAGACAGAGAGAAACCAAATGCTAGGAGAAAGACAGGGAGGTAATGGGCCATATGGCAGAATATAGGCCAAGGCAAGTATTCACTGAAGAGAATATCTGAGAATCTGCTCAGCTATAGTGCCTAATCTAATAATAAATATAAGTGTCAGTATCATTACTAGGGAGAACATGGTCACAGAGAAAGTCTCATTTAAGTAAGGTAATAGTATGGAACAATATTTCCAGGGGATATATAGGGGAGACATATTAATTTTATTCATCATTATTTTTCTACAAAGTTTTAAAAATGTGTTTCAGATATGCAGAAAAAAGTCAATGAAATGAAGCATGAAAGAGACAAACAGTATAAGATAGCCAATTGTTTATTTTAAAATGAATTGGGTATGTCCAATGTGTTCGAGCAGCTGAAGAATAGACAGATCTAATAGCATCCAAAGAAATACACATTATAAACTCCAAGTGCATGCATGAAATTTGAAATCCAAAACAATGAATTTGTATTTTAAAGGTTTCAGGAAAAAAAGACAAAAAAACAGAACAAAACAAACAAAAAAAAACCTACTACTACTATTACTAATAAAATTTTAAGTGAATCAGGAAAAGAAGCTATCAAGATGATGGAACTAACATTTCCACGAAATATGAAAAATACTATGATTATCAATCACAAGAAATATTCTAAAAAACTAATATTTGCCCAAAATATACAAAAATAAGAAGAAACTACCACCCCGAAAAGAAAATATGGAGTAATTAAACAAAAAAACAAAAAAGAAAACAAAAAGAAAACCAATAACCAAAATGTAATAAAGAAAAGACATTCCAGCATGATTTTAAACATTCTTTCTGGTGCACATTTTGTTTTCCTTAATAGTAATAATATCTCTGTAAATGACTGAATTCCAAGTGTCTTGACCTATCACTTGAAATTTCTCCGAATTGTCCAGCAACAGATGACACCTGGACACCTGAGCTGGAACTGCTCCTCCTGCTGGCCTGACTCTCGCTGGACCGCAGACGGCCCTGGCCAGCGGAGCGGCTGGCTCTGTCTTCATGACTTCGGCTGCCCAGAGCCTGCCCGGGGCGCGATCCCGACAGGGACCCTCGGCCACCTTGAAGGACCTCCGAAGGCTCGGCGCTGTCACGTGCCTGGCCAAGGGATCCGCTCCTCCTGCTGGACTGGGAGGCCGGCCTGCGCCCGGATTCCACTTCTGAATGGCCCTCGCTGTCACTGGCCTGGCTGGCGCTGTCCTCCTGGGCTCCTCTCCTCCCGGATGGTTGGCGCCTGGCGCCTTCGGGCGACTGCTGGTCAGAGGGGGACTCCGCTCTTCTTCTGGAGCCCAAGCTGGGGCGGCCCTGGGGAGAGTCAGCTTGGTGCCTCGCGCTGACTGGGGACTGTTGTCGGTGGCTTGCGGCTGCTCCTCTGCGCCCTGCCTGGACCTGGGAGGATTCGGGGCCTACCGGGCCCTGGCTTGACCCGGAGCGCCGAGAGCGGTCTGCTGCGTGGTGCTCGTGGCCCTCCTGGACCCTCCTGGGGCTGGACCCTGAGGGTGCCCGGGCCTGGGCCTGGCCTCTTCCGGAGCGGGCGTGCTCGGAGCTGTCCAGTGCAGGTTCCCTGCGGGACCCCTGGCCCTGTCCGCCACGGGATCCAGAGCCTCCTCGGGAGGCTCCTTCCTGGCGGCCAGAGGAGCTGCGTCCTTCGCTGGAGCCACGGAGCCCGGCGCTGTCCCTCTCTTGTCCCTGGCGGCCTCCCTGGGGTGCCCTGCCGCCTGAATGC
>NW_026590212.1:393103-412927 GCF_907164565.1 Psammomys obesus
GGCCTCGGGGTGCTCCTGCTCGGACTGGGACTCGGGGTGTTCGTCCTTGTAGTAGTACATCTGGTAGAGTCCCGAGTCGTTGTCTTCCCTTGTATCAAAGTATTGTCCACATATTTTTCTTTTTTCGTGAGTGTTTGAGTGTCTTTCCCTATTCCCTTTGCTTGATTTGTTTCTTTTGTCTCTTCTTTCTTTTGGACTCTTTGATCTGTCATTTTTATTCTTTCCAACTCTTCTTCCATGAGATCTGTGTCTTCTTTCTTCTTCTTGTTTTTCTTCTTCATCTGCCTCCACTCCTTCATAATGAGGTTTACTTCTTCTTTTTCCTTTCGTTTGTATACTTTTTTTCTGTACTGACTCATAATATGCCTGTGCCAACTTTAACACCATCAGTAAGTACTCAGTGAACTCTATTTTTTCATCATGGTCTACATCTAGCATTTGCATGAAGACCTCGGCAATATCTTCGTCATCTGGATTCTGTTAGAATTCAGAAAGATAGTTCTCCATAACAGCTAATTAAGTTTTATAATACAAATGCAATGCATAAATTTACAATGTCTTAGAAACAAAATTTGTCCAAAGTCATGTAGATTTTAAACTTTTCATTCTCTTCCCTTTTTCTCACATGGCTTAAGTTTTATTTATAAGCTAGACGTCATCCCTGTGTTTCCTGTGGTCGTTAAACTTTTACTCAATTTATGAGTCAAAATTTTATTCACTTCATCTTATATGTTTCTTCTGAGTGTTTTCTAATAATATTCATTATTTTGGGAATAATACTGTGAGAAGTTTATTTAGTAGCATTTCACATTATTTGGTAAATAATATTGGTAGTATTATTTTTTCACAGTATTATTTTTTACTTCTATGTTAATAACACGTACTTCTTTAAAGAGAGCTAAAAATTTTATGTCTTCTGAATCTTGGTTATGCATTTTACTTAAAAATGAATTACAAAAAAATGAATTACATACAATTTTTATATAATTTGTAGTTATATTATTTGTAAGAAAGAGATGTTTGTCTTTCTTGTTCTTTGGTTTGTCTCTTACCTTCAAGACTGCTCGTAATTCTACCTCCAGAAGTTCCTTCAGCTCTTCTTTGCTCAGTGTATTTTTCTCGTCATCATTATGTGAGTATTGTTGGAAAATTTCAATCATGCCAGTGATGTTTTCCAGGAGAGTGGACATTTTCCAGTGGTATATATGTACCTAGGAAAGTGAAACAAAATTCATTTCTTCTTTTATTTTATTTTATAGGTTGTAGTTATCATTGTAATGATTATTTATATTTTATAACCCATAGTATTCTTTAAAAAGTTATTTTTGAAATAAAACTTGCTCATGAACAACTCTTTTTTTAATGTCTACAGAGTAAAACATTGGGTAACTTTGGTACTGACACTGCTTATTTGGGGTCTTTATATACATCGAAAGCACTACCTACCAGCTTCTTAACCTCCTATAAGTCAGTGTGCTCTAGGCAGTTTGGTGCCTTTTGGTTAGTTGGCTTATCTTCCTGGCCTTTTAATAAAAAGTTTCCTTGCTTATCTCCTCAGTGACCAGAAAATAACAGGAATATCAGCAAATGAAGTGCGTACTCAGATGTACTTATGTGTGCCGCGTTGCAATGATAATTTTTACATTTTTATAACAGGCAAAATCAAAATACTATAGGTAACATAAATTCGTCAAATATGATTATAATAAACTTGCCTAAAGCATTATGGACCTTTAAGTTTTTGACAAAATGAAATGTTTGCTGATTTTTGCTGTGACATTTAAATTTATAGTTTTACAAGTTTATGATTGTCCACTGAAAGGCAATAATACTTCATTATGCCTTATGAAGCATTTGAAATTACAGGGTAAATAAAGCCCATGATTGATGCAAGGTTAAGTGGGAAATTAGATATTGCTCATGTAGAACGATCTCATAACTAAGATCATTACTGCATTTTACTCTGAATGTGATAGAATGATGATCGAATTAACTGTGTACTAAAATGTTACTTTGTTCAATAGTTATTTTTGGGTGTTTTCGATTAACCTTTCTTTTGAGAACAACGATAGCTGTTTGTGCGTGTGTATGTATGTGTGTGTGTGTTGTTACTAAAGAGCTCACCATGTGGCATATAATATAACGGCAAAATTAAAAATTAAAGGATTATTCTATTTGGGAACACAGAAGCAGTAAAAGAATAATTAAAAAAGAAATATATGAGGAAAAAATGAAACATGAAAGCATGAAATATTGATGAAGACACAGACAACTTTTGTGTCTTCTGCTAGAGGGTGCTTAAATTTACTGAGGTCCTTTGTAATATTGTTTGGTAGTATCTAAGAACCAGAAGTTTATCCCTAGAAGACTCCTACCTAACAGAAACACACACACACAAACACAAACACAGAGCCAAAATTATTGTACAAAATGCTATAGTTCCATTATTTATAATCTTTATAATAGAAATGACTCAAATGTTCATCAATTGAAAAATGGGCAGACTTGTGGCATTTTCTTGTAACAATCAGAGGTAGGATTCAAGTATACACGAAATCAGAAAGATCATCATAGATTAAGAGGCAAAAGTAAATGGATTTGAAATGTTATGTATGCAGTGGACTTGGAAAGGGGCAGGGAGGAGATGAGGGAGGGAGGGTGAAATTGGGAGGGAAAGAAGGATGGGGCTACGGCTGGGATGCAAAGTAAATAACCTGTGATTAATATAAAAAATAAAAATTATAAAACAAGAAATGCTAGGTATCTAGAGATGACAGGGCAGAGTGATGAATCACTGTGGTGTGAAGGTAAAAATCATGAAATATGATTATGCAACACTTATATTATAATAGTGATTATTGCACATTATTATTGTAGAATGATAGAATAATGATTATAAATTAGAGAAGGTTTTGGTTTCAAGCACATTTTTCAATTTTTATTATTCTTATCTCTAAAATTTTAAACATTATAAGTGTTTAGATAATAGATATAATAATTTTCCTGATTTTTTTGATTTTACGTTATTCAGGTAAATGAGGTGTATATTTCTTTGTTATTTACAATTCTATGTCAACCAAAATTCTTATTCAGTGATTTAAAAAATAAAATAAATAACTAAAGAAGGAAAGAAAGGCAGAAAGAAAGGAAAACAAAAGACAATTCTCCAGAGAGGTATTCCTTGGCTCTCCAATCTGTAATACTCTCACCTTCCTATTATGCTGCTATATGACTGTCCACTTTCTTCATAATTCTTGTCATTAGTAGACATACTCATTTATTGTTTTCTAAATATTTTAACATCTAAATGTAAACTTCTAAAGTATACAATTTATATAGCTCTCTGATGTAAGCTCAGTGCCATTGGCAGCAGCACTGTGCAGAGAAGGGCCTTAATAACTTTTTTGAGTGAGTGAAAACATAGACAAACCAATAATGCAAAGAGAGCATTAAGGGACCTCATGAAAATAAAATCCATTCATTCATTATATATATATATGATATTAATATAACATAATATAATATATTGAATTATAGAATAATATATAACAAACTCTCAGTGATAATGACAATAAAAGTAAATGAAAAACTCTAAATATTTAGATCTTTTGTCTAAGAATTCATAGTTATTCAGGTATCCACTTGTCTTAACACTAACCCAGCCAAGTCGAATATATCTCCCCCTTACCTTGCTTGGAAGAAGAGTGAAGAGAATGCAGCTGAAGGAGCTTGCTGGGTACTGCAGGCTAAGTGGATGGTCCTTTTATACAGTAAGTCCATCCAGGGAGGAGCCACTGTCTGTGGGATGGTCTGATTCATTCTTAACCAAACCCAGATCCACCCATATCTCCACCTCTATTTCTCCAGTGACATGTGTTTACTTCTCAACTTCCTCACGTACTCATGTGTACTTGTTTTAGCAAGCTCCAAATTTGGATTTACATAAGTCCTCTGGTGATTTTATGAGTCTTTACTAAAGGTCCGTGTGTGCATACCTATGTTTTTGTAGCTCCCAATTTGATCTGGTAAATATAAATTGTAAGCGTGCTGTAGTACAAGCATATTGCACGTAAGTAAGTATATTGTGTATAAAAGTGTAAATGGTTGCACATAACATTCAACAGCAGTGCAGCACCCACCTTCCCGCCCCTTTTAGCCACGAATGTTATCTCTGGTTCATAAGAGAACTTGCTATGAGATGAATTATGTAATAATTAAAAGAATAGATAGTCACATTAATTTTGATTTTTCAAAATGGAACAAGAACGTAAGCTCCTGATTTAGAAGTTGTGATCATTAGGAATACAAGTTTATTGGTCAAAATCCATTAGTCTGCCATGTTTTCAAGGCCCTTGCACTGAGATACCCTTCCACATAACCCACATGGGGAGCTTCGTAATAGGTGTGGATGAGTAAGTGGGGAAGATGGGGTACACTATTATCCTGTTACTCCTGAAAGCATACAGGAGACTCCTATCCTGGATCCATCTTTCAATCTCAACACCAGGGTACTAAATCAACCATACTTCCATTTGGATGATGCCTCAATACCTCAGTTCTTACTGTTTAAAATTGAACTCTGTTGTATCACCTACCAAAATATCTTTTCTTCCAGAAGTCTCAACATTGCTAATGACGTATTCATCCATTAAACACTGCAAGCTAGACTGTCATTTTTTTTCTTTTTCCTATCTCCCATGATTATGTTATATAATTTATATTGTTTTTAAACTTTTTTTTTAAATGCAGGCCTGTTCTACATCTGCTGTGTGACCCCTTTTAGCTCTGGACTGTAACCTCTATCAGATGGTAGTTTTGTAATAAATACCACAACTCAGCCATTTATTTTATTCGTCTTTCAGCTTATAATTTCATTTTCTGTTCTGGCTTCTTGCCTGAAGAATTCTAAATCCCTTTTACTTGATATAAAAGCTCCTTAACAATTATAAATGCATTCACATTCTTCAAGTTCCTCTTTTACTCCACAAACACTGTGGAAAACTCATGATAAAGAAACTAATCCTGCTGGAAACCTTTGCATGCTATCCTCACTATGTAAGAGTGCTTACGTTTTTAACTTCAGTCACCCTTCAGGCCCTCTTGAATCATCACCTTGTTCAAAAGACCTTATGTGTCATCCCAGATAAGTTGCCATTTCTTGCACATGCTCAGTTTACTTTATTACTTACAAAATGCATATTTTATTTTAATTATTTATTAATTATTTATTTATCCTCATTTTTTTTGTTTGTTTCTTTTCATTTTGGCAGTGACTGTGTCTAAATATTCTCTTGTTTTCTTGGGTCCTGTTAACCATGTCTGAAACATGAGCAAATGAGATCAAATAAGGAAATTGTCAATATTGATTAGATTTTAAAACATAATATTTTAATTCCCCATATTATTCTTAATTTCTGTAAACTATTGGCTCTTTTCATTTTGAACATCAATTAGAACTCATAGAACACAGGTCATCCTCTTCTTTAATTTTTGGGTGTAGTTGTCTGTGTGCTGGTAGCTATTGTATCTTTGTGTCTTAATATAGTGTGACAATGCTAATCACAAGACTAATCTGTGTTGTGTACTATGTGATAAGAATGTGCTAAGATTTTCAATGCATTACTTCTTAGCCTCAGAGCAACCCTGTGAGGTCATTATTATTATCCCTATTTCAGAGATGAGAGAACTGATAGTGATAAAGTGAGCAAGGAGGACTCAGTCCCAGGTTACATCCAGGCTCTTATTTCTACTACCTCATGCTGCTTGGAATTTTTCTCCTTTTTTTTTTTCCTTCTAACCTTATAGTTTTTATTTTTTCAACAAGTTCCCCCAAGTCCCGAGCAAACTTATCTCTGGAACTCATTGCAAAGGCAACTGAAAGACTAAATTACTATGGATGAGAGAACAAGGAAGGTAAACACAATAGAGTGACAAGGAGAGGCACTCAACAACATGGTATTATAATGCTGAGAAAACCCAAATATTATACATTCGTATCAGTATGGAAGGGAATCTCTGGTAGTATGTTTCAGCACTGACATTTAAAACTATGTTATAGTTAATGTATTTCATCAATAACTTGGATGGACATTTTAAAAAATGGCAGATATTTTTATAAGTAGAGATCTAAGGAGATTTTTCAGCATGAAGTACCAGTGATTGAAATGTTACAAAATGAGTTTTACAGAAACAAAAGTAAGAAATCTGGCTTTGACTCTAAATTAAACGTCATAAAGACATTGCAGATTCACAAAGGAAGAAGTTTTATTGTGACAGTGGAAATGATATGACAGCCAGTAGACAGTGCAATGGTAGGCCACGTTGAAAGAAGCAGATTAACCAGAACAAAGTCCATGGTGGTCCTCTTTCTTTGGCATTTATCAGATTATTTCTGTGGTATATTGTTCATTTCTGGTGATCACATTAAAATATGGCTGGGGGGCCATATTTTGATATTTGATATGTATTCTAAGGGAAACAAATATTATGATTAGGTGAATAAGTAGTGAAGAGAACAGGCTTGGATGGATGGATATCTAAGTCAGCAATGGATGGACGGCACAGTGTCTTCAGTTATGCAGGTGGCTGTCATACAGAGAAAAGGTTTTGCTCTTTATAGTGCTGGAGTAGGTGCGACTCAGGTACATGAGTGAGAAGTTTGTCTAAGAAAATTTCGTTTTTTTTTCACCATCAGAATTGTTTGAATATTACAGCAATTAGTTTTGGAGATGGTGATTCTTTGTTACTGTACAGGTTCTTGAACTAGACGAGATCTTTCTTGGCCATGAGGTAATAATATAGCTGGCTCACACTGTGGGTGAGGATCAGGAGTTTTCGTGCTGTATGACTGTTAAATACAAGAGTAAAAACCCTTGTTTATAACCCTGGGCTTTCATCCCACCCCTCTTTATACTAAGCCAGATTTCATCACTTGATAGGAAATGAACCCAAGACATGAATGTTTTTGAGGGAGTTAAGAGTGGGAATTTGGATACATGTCTGATAAAACCCACTTTCATCATTAAGACCTATTTTTCTGTGTTTCAAGAAAATGTTGTTCTGTTCTCTGATTTGATTTATCAAAGACTCAAGAGACTGATCAGTGTGGTTTAGTAACTGCAGTGGGGAGGAGGCATTCAATAATATCACTTTGTGGTGTGGAATAACAAGATAGTATTTGGATTTCAACTTGTGTTCCAGTTCATTCATGCATAGATGATCCCATTTGCACACTAGTGTTTTCACTTTAGAATCAAAATAACTTTTTCTTTGAAGCCTTTTTTAGCATTGTCAGTAGATCCATGAGTTCTGATATAGGGGCGATCTCTATCTCCAGAGAGTCTCTATTCTTTGTCTTATTGTTACCACACAATGAATGGTTTCAGAGGTATTTTAGGTGTCTATAGTTGTATATCTTAGCTGCTAAGATTTGCTAAGGGGTGAAGAGAACTCCCCCATAGGCAAGAGTTATTGACAAATCATAAATTAGGGGATTTCAATCACAACCATTCAATTGGCTGTCCCTCCCTTTCCCTATCCAGTAGACTGGAAAGATGGTGTTGCCATATGGCCTCTGGGCTACTGATGTGGGTCAAGTTGTCACGATTCAAGGGATCAGCCCTTTGAGATGTGTGACTGAGGCTGTAGGAGTGAAGGGGAGTTGGAATTTGTGGTTAAATGATTTCCTACAGGAGCTGTAGTCATCTCCTGGGAGGTGCTCTTTTGGGGTTAGAATTTTTCCAGGTCAATATTCTCCTGGGTTCCCTTGCATAGTAGAAGCTGATTTTCCTGCTTGGCTATTCAGTGGTGGAGCAGAAAAGTAACTGAATACATCTCTGTTTGTTGCTTGAATTTCTCAGGACTCTGGTGGAAGAAAGTAATATTAACCTCAAGCAAGATTTTTAAGTTGCTTTCAGCCCTCCTTCTTTCCTACCCTCTTCTGCCCTGTCCTACCCCATCCCATTCTGTCCTGTCCCCTTTCCTCTCCTCTGCTCCCCTTCTCTCCTATTCCTTCCCCCTTTCTCTTCTTCTGCCCTCCCTTTCCTTCTGCTTCCCTCCCCTTTTCTCCCTTCCTGGGTTGAGTATATATATATATATTTTCTTAACAAACTAGGAAAAAAAGATTATTCTATGCTGTGCTATTCTATTAGAGAAACTCTCATAACTTGATTCTCGAATCATAATTTTTTGAGGTCTTTGGGTGACTGTATCAGCAGTGGGCATCAGCATCAGTGAAGAACAGATGACAAGGCATCACATGTCTTACAGATGCAAACAGTGAGGATTAGTGACAGTGAGTAAGCATCAGAATACTGAATAAAAGAATCTAGCCAGGATGAATAAATTATAGCTGTTTTCAACGCCTTAACAATGTTATCTGTTCAGACAGGGTCTAGCATAGTTCTCTAATCACATGAGAATGTGGAAGATCAAGGAGGTGGGATTTGAAATATGATCCCACTTTCCTTTTGTTTTTTCCCTTGAGCATATTCTGATAGTATAGATAGAATGTTGGAGAAAGATAATTAGATAGGCAGATATATAAGAATATTTTGGGGAGGGGAGTTTCTGAGGGAAAGGAAGATGGAAAGAAGATACAATATTCAGGGCTAATTCACTTATTCACCAAACATGTGTTGCCAGATGACATCTTATCCATAACTATGCTTGTCACTGGACTATAAATGAGGAAGGTATGCTCTCTGTCCTAAAATAGCTCATAATTGAATGAGAAAAGCAGAAATTTAAGCAGTGTGGTATAATAAAGGTGTCTCTAGAGGAATACAAGAGATGGGAAGGCAACCAACTCTTTAGAGATCAAGAGGAGGTGATGTGTGATCTGAGGTTAAAAGCATCAGTTTATGGGAGGCTGGAGAGATGGCTGAGTGGTTAAGAGCATTGACAACCCCCCCCCAGGAGACCCAGGTTCTAGTCTCAGTACTCATGTGGCACCCAAAATTTTTGGTAACTCAAATTCCAGGGGTTTTGACACCCTCTTCTGGCCACAGTGAGTGCCAGGCATACATGTGGTAGGTACATAGACATACAAGCAAAGAAAACATCCACATATATAAAAATAAAATAAAGTGATTGAGGTATAATGGAAAAGAGCTGGGGTTTTAACCTGAAAGGCCATATAAAAAGCCTCAAAAGCCAGGTCAAGTTATATGGATGCTATCTGAGGTAATATGATTACCTAATAATATTAGCTTATTTATATTAGGTAGCAATGGATGATTTTTCAAGGCAGAACAGTGACAAGATCAAATATTTTCAATAAAAAATGACCTTTAGGCATACAAATGGAAGATTAAGTTGGGCACAGACCATTTAAGTGAATGAGAAGAGATAATAAAGTCTGAAATTACAGCATTGACAGTGGTACTGAAAGAAGAGATGTTTCCAGAATAGTTCCCAATGATGCCCTGGATGTGGAGAATGAAGCAGAGTGAAGAACAAGAGGCAATAGGTTAGTTAAAATCTACCAAACAGCTGGTGTTGAGCAATTTGGTGAGGACAGGCCAATAGTGTCTTTCAGAATTCAGTGATAAAGTAAGGTTTAGATAAGCAGGTATTTGGGAGGTGATATCAAAGACACCCCATCAATTGATAGAAGGACATTAGGGCTCATCTTTCACATCAGAATTTCAACCTTTGGATGTAGGCTTTTGAAAGACAAAGAAGAGTTCCTATAAGGACAAAGAATCAGAGAGACTTGTTATCAGAGTGTAAGGGATCAAGCACACTAGCAGCATAGGTGACCTGAATTTCAGGTAACCATTATCTTTAAATTCCTCCTAAGGAAGACTACTACGTATTCTGAGTGAGAGGGGCCTCACTAAACTTCTAGTACCTGAAGACTGTATCTACTCAGCACTTACTTTCTGTCAACATGGGCTTTATTTTCTCTTTGTTCATCTCTCACTTACTCATACATCACATTTCACCACCTACGTGTTGTAGAATAGGCAGATGTTTGATTGATAATCTCCATGATTATTGGTGTAGCCAGCTTCAGCCTTTGGGTGCACCACACCCCTCTCACCTAGATGTAGTCAGAGCAGGAACCAGAATAGTGTTCATGGCTTAGCTATTGTCCAGAAGGGTTACGTAGTTCAATAGTCTGGGAACTTGAGTTCAGGAGGTGAACCTCACAATAACTCTGGAGTCATTCAGATATATTATGTGCAATTTTTTATTATAGAAAAAGTTAAAAAAATCAGGACTCTAAACTACCAGGTCTATAGAAAAGTCACTGAGACTCAAGGATCCAGGCTAGGAAGTTGGACTTTGTGAGGCTGATTTGTTTTTGTTGACCTGGCAGATTCTGACATCAACACCAACACTTCTGCTCTTGTTAGCTGTATTCCCATTCAGTGTGACATTTCCTAGTTTCTTAGAATGTTTCTTTCATGCCCTTTGCCCAAAGTTTGGCTATGAGTCTTAGCTCTGCTTCGATACCTTAATCAGTAGAGTCTTTCAGAGGCATCTGTCCTGTTCCCTGCCTTCTCCTGCTTCCAATGTCTATTGCGCTTGTCCTTCTGAATGAGGATTGAGCATCTTCTGTAGGGTCTTCCTTGTTGTAGCTTCATGGAATTTTATGAAAGAATGGGAGATAGAAAGACCTGGAGGGGACAGGAGCTCTAACAGAGCCAAAAAACAAAAGACAAAAAACAAAACAAAACAAAACAAAAACTGATCCCTGGGAGCCCTGCAGAGACTGATACCCCAACCAAGGACATGGAGAGGACCTAAAACCCCTGCTCAGATGCAGCCCATGGACTCAGTATCCAAGTGGGGTCTCTAGTAAGGGGAGCAGGGATTTTTCTGGCATGAACTCAGTGACAGGCCCTCTGATCACCTTCCTCTGGGGTGTGGTGCAGCTTTGCCAGGCTACAGAGGAAGACAATGCAACTAGTCCTGATAAGACCTGATAGGCTAGGGTCAAATAGAAGGGGAGGAGGATGTCACCTATTAGTGGATTAGGGGAAGGGCACAGGGGGAGAACAAGGAAGGAGGATGGGATTGGGAGGAGATAGGAGAGAAGAGGGAGGGAGAGTGGGACTAGGAGGAGACGAGGCAGAGGACTACAGCCGGAATACAAATTGAATAAATTGTAATAATTGATAATAATAAAAAAAGAAGAAAAAAAAAAACAAGGAAAAAAAAGAATGTTTGTTTCAAAGATATCCAGACAACTTGGGACAAAGTCTGATGGGGATAGATTAACAAATTTTGGCAACATCTCGTAGTGCAGTTGACAAAATCATTGTGTCCATTTAGAGCTCTCAGTTCTTTTGTCTTGGGTTTGATTCAGGCTGACTTTTTTACCCTTCTGTAGCAGCCAGTACTTGACAGCCTGTGATCTGCCAGGGTGGGGATTTTTTTTTCAACATTTGAACTCATATTTCCTAGAATGACCCCACACCACATTTTACCTTTTCTTTAACCATCAGTCTAATTATTCTAGTAAAGTATAACCCGACAATGTTTTATATGATATCTATATTTAAAGTAATTCAGAGAAAAGTACATTTCACCAGGTGTGGCAGCCCACACCTTTAATCCTAGCACTCAGCGGGTAGAGGCAGGCCAGCTTGATCTCTGTGTGTTCAAGGCCTGGTCTACAAAAGTAGCTCCAGACTAACTGGAGTGAAACCCAAAAACAAACAAACAGAAGAATTTTCCATTTCTTTTCACAGTATGGATTTAACAGTCCTCAAGTTACGATGATGTCTCTCATTATGAGAACTCTTTGGATGAATACATGAAATGTACGTCTCTGATATGAACTTCAATGTATGTACCACTACATTTCTAACATTCATCTCCCAGTTAGTGTGTTACAAAAAATCCACACGTTAGCGGTGACATTCTCAAAACTTTCCAGCCTTGCATTTGAGTACCAGCTCCTCCAGTTACAAGCTGTGTGACTGAGTGAATGTCTTAATCTCTCCATGGTCCATTTCCTCATATTCAAAGTGAGGACACTGCTTTGCATAGTTCTTGGGGTACTAAGGGAATTCTAAGTCAATATTGTTTCTCTTTGCCTGATATTATAACAGATAGTAAATGGCAATTGTTAGTACTGTATAGCCATGAAGTCTTACTGAATCGGTAAACACAACATGAGACACTTTTATACTGACTGATGGTTTTGCACATTTGTATATGTCTATCAAGAGCCAAACTCAGGTTCTCTGCAAGAGCAGTAGGTGCTCTTAAACATCGAGCAATTGAGCAATCTCTCCTGCACCACTAACTATCTTTTAAAGTTTGGTAGAACTCCCTAGTAATCTAGATGTGATGCTTTCATTTTTCGAGACGGAAAAGTAAATCTTTCATTATTGTGTTAATACTTAAATACTTGTTGACTTGTTGAATTTATCTGTGTCTCCTTGCACCAGTTTTAGTGATTTGTGAAAATTATAAATTTTCTAACTTATAAGAGAGAAAAAGAGAGAGAGAAAGGAGATAGAGAGACACAGAGAAAGAGAAAGAAAGAGAAAGAGAAGGAGAAGGAGAGAAGGGTAGGGTAGCCTTCTTTCACCATTCCCAGCTTCTCTCCTATGATTTTCCCCCATTTTCTTCAGACTTTCTCATTAACATCATTAGCTGAAATATTTTGTCCTATGGTACCATATACCCATGAGTACTGTAACATGACATTTGAAGACATGGAGTGTTTGAATAAATCTGTATCCCCAGCATATACAAAACTGGATATGGGGGATCCAATAAGCTACATGCTGGAGAGGCTGTGGAGAAAGGGGAACCCTCCTCCACTGCTGGTGGGAATGTAAACTTGTACAATCACTCTGGAAATCAATCTGGCACTTTCTCAGACAACTAGGAATAGCACTTCCTCAAGATCCAGCCATACAACTCCTAGGCATATATCCAAAAGAGGCTCAAGTACACAATAAAGACATTTGCTCAACCATGTTTGAGCAGCTTTATTTTTAATAGCCAGAAGCTGGAAACAGCACAGACATGCCCCTCAACTGAAGAATGGATGCAGAAATTGTGGTACATCTACACAATGGAATATTACTCAGCAATGAAAATGACTAAAATGCTCAGTCCCCATCCTGAAAGGCAAAGAGGATGGACATTATAAGGAGAAGAAAACAGGAAACAACCTAGGAACGTGCCACTGAGGGCCTCTGAAAGGCTCTGCTCTGCAGACTATTAAAGCATTCCATTGTTGATTAAGATTTATTTATTTTTATTCTGGTTCACCTTTATCCTTTGCTGCAGTTTCTCCAAGTTGTTAGATTTTTCTCCCCCAGGGTAATTGAGTAGGTAATCTTTTTTACTATAAAATGCAAGCTGAGATTTTATAAATAAATTTTAAAAAATCCACATTCACCTCTAAATTGTTTATTAGAGATGGCCTGGTTGGTTTTTTTGTCAGTGTGACAGAAGATAGACTCACTTAGGAAAAGGGAATTTTAATTGAGAAAAATGTTCCCACCAGATTGGCCTGTGGGCAAACCTATGGGGCCTTTTTTTGACTAATGCTCTATAGGGGAGAATACAGCCCACAGTAGGCAGGTGTATAAGAAAGCAGGCCAAGCAAGCAATGAGGGAGCAAGCCAGTAAACAGCACTCCTTCATCGCTTCTGCTTCTGTTCCTACCTTGATTGGACTGCGGTGGGCTGTGATGTGGAAGTCTACACTGAAATAAACTCTTTCTTTCCCACATTAGTTTTGGTTATGGTGTTTTATCACAGCAATAAAATCCCTATCTAAGATAAAGACATATTTAAAATAAAGTTTCAAAGAAAAAAATAAAAATAGAGGAAAACCTGTAATGTGCAAGCTTTACTTAAATATCAGAAAATACATAATTGAAGGTTGTTCTAGTTTGCATTACATTGTTGTAAAACACTGATGAAAACTTTAAGTAAGAAAGGGTTTGATTTACAGGTTAAATTTCATTGAGCCAAGACAGAAGCTCAAGGCAGGAACTAAAGCAGAGACTATGGAGGAATGCTGCTAATTGAGTTGCTCCTCATTGCTTTGCTCAGCCTGCCTTCTTATAGAACCCAGGACCACCAGGCCAGCACATTGCTTACAGTGGGCTAATTAATCAATACCAGGGCTGACAAGCCAATCTGGTATAGACAATTGAAGATCCCTCTTCCCAGGTGACTAATTTGTGTCTAGTTGACAAAAACTAGTCATCACAAAGGTGAAACACTTATAATTAAAGACATAATATTAGTGAATGAAAGAATTACTTGTGATGAATGTCTAGCACCTAATGTTTTATTTTGAGGTGTATAAGTGATGAACTAATAGAAAAAGGATGTTATCCACAAATATACAGGGATAATTGCATGTAAACTTCACATTAAAAAAAAAATCAAAGTTGCTGGATCTTGAGGTACTGTTATTCCCAATTTTCTGAGAAAGCTCTGGATTGATTTCTAAAGTGGTTATGCAAGTTTGCACTGCCACAAGCAATGCAGGAGGGTTCCCCTTTCGCCACATCTTCTCCAGCATGTGTTGTCACTTGAGTTTTTGATTTTAGCCATTCTGATTCGTGTAAGATAGAATCTCAGAGTTGTTTTGATTTGTGTTTCCCTGATGACTACGGATGTTGACCATTTCTTTAAGTGTTTCTCCACCATTTGATATTCCTCCGTTGAGAATTCTCTGTATTTCCATATTTTAATTGGATTATTTGGTTTGTTGGTGTCTAATTTCTTGAGTACTTTATATATTCAGGATATTATCCTTCTGTTTTGTATAGTGTTGGTCAAGATCTTTTCCCAATCTGTAGGTTGTCATTTTGTTCTGTTGACAATGTCATTTGCTTTACCACTCCTGGGCATATACCCAAAAGATGCTCCACTATTCAACAAGGATATTTGCTCAACTATGGTCATACTAGCTTTATTTGTAATAACCAAAATCTGGAAACAACACTCAAAGGAGGAATGGAATTGAATTTGTGGCACATTTACACAATGGAATACTACTCAGCTATGAAAAAACAAGGAAATAATGAAATTTTCAGGCAAATGATGGGAACTAGTAAAGATCACCCTGAGTGATGTAACCCAGAAGAAGAAAGACATGCATGGTATGTACTCACTTATAATTTGATATTAGGATATAGACTAACTGTAGTAAAATTTACAGACCTTAAGAAGTTAAACAAGGAGGACCCTAGGGAGGATACTTAAATCTCACTCAGAATGACAAACAGGATAAACACTAGAAGCAATAAAAGAGAGGGAATGGGATGGGCATCTACAACAGAGGGTCCTCTGAAAGGTTCCACCCAACAGGGATCAAAGCAGATGATGAGACTCATGGCCAAACGCAGGGCAGAGAACAAGGAGTTTTATGGAATAAGTGGGGATAGAAGGACATGGAGGAGACAGGAGCTCCACTAGGAGACCAACAAAGCTAAAAAATTTGACCCCAGGGTGTCCTGTAGAGACTGACGCACCAACCAAGGACAATGTGTGGAGAGGACGTAGACCCCCTGCTCAGATGTAGCCAATAGGTTGCTCAGATTCCATGTTGGTTCCTGAGTAAGGGAAGCAGGGGCTGTGTCTGTCATGAACTCAGTTGCTTGTTCTTTGATTACTTCCTCCTGGTAATGAGGCTTTGCCAGGCCACAGAGGCAGAGGATCCAGGCAATCCTGATGAGACTTGATAAGCTAGGGGCAGATGACAGAAGGGAATAGGGAGGGAGGGTGAAACTGGGGTGAGTTAAGAGAGAGAGCTATAATTGGGATATACAATGAATAAAGTGTAAGAAATAAAAATGCAAACATAATAAAAAATAAAAATAGGACTATAAAAATAATCAAAATCAACAAATGACAAAAGTATAAAAGAAAAACTTAGTGTGTGTATAGAGATTACTTGATATACATTGACTCCAATTTCAACAGAGAATATACATTCTTTTCATAGCATATGCAAAATTAATAAAAATTAACCATATATGAGATTACAAAGAAAGTGTGAATAAAATATAAACCTAGAACAGTAAAGTCACCACACTAAGTACCAACAATGAAAAATGTAGAAATTTGGTAGAGTGCAGAGCATCATATGATAAAAGGGGGAGTTAGTATGATCAGGAGAGGACAGGAGCTTCACAAGGACAAAATATATCAGGGCATGGGGGGTCCTCATTGAGACTGTTTCTCCAAACAAGGACCATGTATGGATATAACCTAGAACCCCTGCTCAGATGTAACCCATGGTAGCTCATTGTCCAAGTGGGTTTTCCCTAGTAAGGGGAACAGGAACTATTTCTGACATGAACTCAACGACTGGCTCCTTTACTCCCCCCACCCCCAATGAGGGAGGAACATCCTTGCTAGGCCACAGAGGAAGACATTGCAGCTAGTCCTGGAGATACCTGATAAGCTAGGGTCAGATGGAAGGGGAGGAGGATCTCCCCTAGCAGTGGACTTGGAAAGGGACAGGGAGGGAGGATGGGATTGGGAGGGAATGGGGGGGGGGAGCTATGGCTGGGATAAAAAGTAAATAATCTGTGATTAATATTAAAAAATAAAAATTAAAATATGTGTAATGAGCAACAAAAGATGCTTATTAATATCTATGAGATTAATACAGAACTCAGAAAATTCATCACCTTTGAATACAAAGTAAAAATTAGAACTAAGTTTCCCATGGAAAGTGGTAAAACATATCTATGGGAGACAGAAAAATTTGTATTTCTTTGACAAAATATAAACAATTTTTAAATGGTAATAATGTAAATAAAGAGAAAACATAAGAATTACTTTCAATAACTAATAAAAGTGACATAAATAACAGATAAAATAGTGAATAAATGTAATGTTATTGTCAGTTTTAATGCAATAAACCTGCATTAAATCTAGAATATTATGAACAGCTAAATCCCATTTATAATGGAAACAACATAAAATGTCTACTTTTCTGAGACAATTTGAATGACTAAGGAATCTTTTTTTTAATTTAATTTAATTTTATTAATTACACTTTATTCACTTTGTATCCCCCCATAAGCCCCACCCTCCTCCCCTTGGTCCCACCCTCCTTTCCCCTTCTTCACCCATGCCCACCCCAAGTCCACTGATAGGGGAGGTTCTCCTCTCCTTCCTTCCGATCTTAGTCTATCAGATCACATCAGGAGAGGCTGCATTGTCATCTTCTGTGGCCTGGTAAGGCTGCTCCCCCCTCAGGGGGAGGTGATCAAAGAGCAGGCCAATCAGATTATGTCAGAGGCAGTCCCTCTTCCCAGTACTATGTAACCCACTTGGACACTAAACTGCCATGGGCTACATCTGTGCAGGGGTTCTAGGTTATCTCCATGCATGGTACTTGGTTGGAGTAGGAGTCTCTGGAAAGATCCCTGTGTTCAAATTTCTGGTTCTGTTGCTTTCCTTGTGGAGTTCCTGTCCTCTCCAGATCTTACTATTTCCCACTTCTTACATGAGATTCTATGCACTCTGCTCAACAGTTAGACATGTCTCAGCATCTGCTTTGATAGTCTTCAGGGCAGAGCCTTTCAGAGGCCCTCTGTGGCAGATTCCTAGGTTCTTCTTCTGATGTCCATCCTCTTTGCCTTTCGGGATGGGGACTGAAGTTTTAGTCAGGGTCCTCTCTCTTGATTAGTTTCTTTAGATGCACAGATTTTAGTGGGTTTGTCCTATGTTGTATGTCTATATGAGTGCGTATATACTGTTTGTGTCTTTCTGTTTCTGGGACAGCTCACTCAGGATGATCCTTTCCAGGTCCCACCATTTACCTGCAAATTTCATGATTTCCTTATTTTTCATTGCTGAGTAATACTTCATTGTGTAGATGTACCACAATTTCTGCATCCATTCTTCAGTTGAGGGGCATCTGGGCTGCTGCAAGCTTCTGGCTATTACAAATAAAGCTGCTACAAGCATGGTTGAGCAAATGTCCTCATTGTGTACTTGAGCCTCTATTAACAAACTGAAAGAAAAAAAAAACACATGATAATCTCCCTAGATGCTGAAAAAGCATTTGACAAAATCCCACATCCATTCATGTTTAAAGTATTGGAGAGATCAGGGATACAAGGCACATACCTAAACATAGTAAAGGCAATATACAGCAAGCCTATAGCCAACATCAAACTGAACAGAGAGAAACTTAAAGCAATCCCACTGAAATCAGGGACAAGACAAGGCTGCCCACTCTCTCCATATCTCTTCAACATAGTTTTGGAAGTCCTTGCTAGAGCAATAAGACAGTTGAAGGAGATCAAGGGGATACAAATTGGAAAGGAAGAGGTCAAATTATCACTATTTGCAGATGATATGGTACTATACATGAGTGACCCCAAAAACTCTACCAGGGAACTCCTACAGCTGATAAACACCTTCAGCAAAGTGGCCAGATACAAAATAACTCAAAAAAAAATCAGTAGCCCACCTGTATACAAAAGACAAAAGGCTGAGAAAGAAATTAGGGAAACAACACCCTTCACAATAGCCACAAATGACGTAAAGTACCTTGGTGTAACCCTAACCAAGCAAGTCAAAGACTTGTATGAAAAAATTTCAAGTCTCTGAAGAGAGAATTAGAAGATATCAGAAAATGGAAAGATCTTCCATGCTCAAGGCTTGGCAGGATTAACAGTAAAAATGGCCATCTTACCAAAAGCAATCTACAGATTTAATGCAATTCCCATCAAATTGCCAACACAATTCTTTACAGACCTGGAAAGAAAAATTCTCAACTTCGTATGGAATAACAAGAAACCCAGAATTGTTAAAACAATCCTCTACAATAAAAGATCTTCTGGAGGTATCTCCATCCCTGATCTCAAGCTGTACTATAGAGCAACAGTTATAAAAACTGCATGGTACTGGCATAGAAACAGAATGGTGGATCAATGGAATCGAACAGAAGACCCAGAAATAAACCCACACACTTATGTACACCTGATTTTTAACAAAGATGCCAAAACCATACAATGGAAAAAGATAACATCTTCAACAAATGGTGCTGGTCTATGGAATCTCTTTATGACACTTTTTATTTCTGCTCATCAACCACTAGTTCAAACTTGCCAGAGGCAGGTGATCTACTTGTCCCATGGATTGAATCTGTCAAAGCTCCAAGAAAGCCACAGTTTATATAAGTCATTCCAAGAATATAGAAATGAATGAAAATGTCCCAGCCAAACTCAATCATATTAGTGTAATGAGATAGTTGAAAATGAGATAGTTGAACTTCCCCCGCCATGACTCAGTTTTTACTTTTTAACACAACGGTGCAAGTGTTCTAATAGAACACTACCACACTAACTCCAGAATATGCCAGATGCACTTCCCTGTTAAAACTTCTCACAAAATGCAAGAGAAGTTTCATCTTTGAAAACTAATTCACTGAGTAGAACAAAAGGGAAATCCCTGTTGTTTCTACTGAAATGGCAAAGGCAATGGGAATAAAATTCAAAACTCTGCATAAACATTCTCTCAATGAATAAAATAGTTTTTCCTTAATGTGATAACAGTTATGCAACAAAAGCCTTTTGTGAGATTCTTCCATTGTTGAGATACTGCAAATATGACATTGATGTCAGACACAAGGCAAAGGTGAGCTGTTACAACAATAATTATATAATCCTAGCCAATAAGAAATAAAGTTTTCATTCCAGTTTTGTATAAAAAAGAAATAAAAACAAGGATTTGAAAATATATTTGTAAATTCATTTTCATGGAAGAATTATTCACAATAGAAATAAAGGATAGTCAAACTCAATCATATTCTATCAAATTGATTCAAATTCTATCAAGTCGATAACCAACTTGATATGGGCCATTA
>NW_026590212.1:412937-427905 GCF_907164565.1 Psammomys obesus
TGATTCAAATTCTATCAAGTCGATAACCAACTTGATATGGGCCATTATAGACCCAAGGATAAGTACACTGGTGTTTTACTATTAGATCATCATTGCACTGTAGTCTGAAAGATGTACATATTTTTTAAAATTTTTATTATATTTGAAGTACATGTGGATGTAGATGCTTACACATTCACATGTGTGTGGTTGTGTGCATGTGAGTATGTGAGATTGTGCATGTGGAAGTCAGAGGAAATATTCAAGCTTTGGTTTTCTTCTTCCAAAGCTGACTTTGGAATTGAACTCAGGTTTTCAGTCTTGTGTGACAAGTGCTTTTCTCACTAAGCCATCTTGCAGGCCCAAGAAATGTTTTTTTAAATAAATACACTCTAGTAAAAAGATAGTCCTCTAATTCTCAAATAATGAAAAACAATTCATAGAATTCCTTTCTAAATCCTTGAACTTTCTACAGAGGATAGCAAAATGATTCTAAATTGAAATGAAATATGCAATAAAAGTCTGACTATCTTTGGAAGGAAAACAAAATAGAGAAAGATGGGCTCTCAGAAAATTGAACAAGTAGAAAAAAGCTTTGATTACTCAGCATGGTGCTGTGGAAAAGCAAAGGATGAGTAAAGGAAAATGCCCCAAACAACCATTTGTACATGAGGCTTTAGAATGTGACAGAGGCAGTGCTTTAAATAGAAGTTGTATTGCACACCTCATTATTCAAGATTGCATGAGACAGTTTTCTGTTAACATTAATGTCAAAGAAACAGATAGATGCCATGTAGCAATACCGGTCAGATCACATAAAAGTGCGATCAGGTAGACAGATGACCAACCTAAGCCCATGATAGTTTCAGGTGATAATCACTTTTGTTGTATGGGGTTTTTCTCCCATCTCCAAGCTCCCAGAATAATGACTCATGAGACTCAAAATATATTTACAAATACCTAGGCCATATAGCTGGGCTCTTCACTGACTACCTTATAACCTAAAATAATCCATTTATTCTAATATAAGTTCTGTCATATGGCTGGTTACCTATGTGCAGGTACCATAAGTCCACACATCTTTCCAGATGAATCTCCCACATCTGGCAATATCCCAAAAGCCTTTCTGTCTCCTGTTCTACCCTTTCCTATAGGGCCAGAGGGTTTTTTTTGTTGTTGTTGTTATTGTTGTAAGCCTAGTCTTTCATGGCTTAGCCATCTATCTCTCCAACCCTGGCCATAAGTTTTTTTTTTTTCTTAATTGACAAGTGATATATCCATACAATACATAAGATATTCTCTCTACATTTTCCCCCTTTAGTCTAATAAAGGGCTCTATAAACTATATACAATAATAAAAATATGATACAATTATGAAAAATATTAGGTAAGATTTGCATTCATAATGTTCAGTCTATATGCATTTAGCAACTTAAGAGAAAGTATTTTATTATCTAGCCTACCTTGGTGAGTTCAGAGTTCTGTACCTAGATAATTTTCTATTATAGCTTGTATTTAATAACCTAAAAATATCTTCTTAAATACTAAAAAGCATACGATTAATTTTAAGACTATAACTCTCAATTCTTCAACCCCATCAGAGCCTTGAGAAGGAAGTTAATTTACCTTAGGATGTAGGAAGTGCAGCCAAGCAACTTCCAAAATAAAGAACTGACAGACAGCTGGCTTCCTGGACAATTACCCACATTTTCTCCATAACTTTGATGCATCAGTCTTCAGCCTTCTGGCCCAATATATCTGAAAGACATATATGTGAAGCAGTAATTATGAAGGATTAGGCTACTTTGTCCTTACAAAGATTGCCATTGACTTCCCTGCATCCAAGTCTTGCCCATTTTGGATAACATTCTTTCTGTAGTTGGAGTAAGGGTAATTTTGCCCAGTGGCTGGCTTATCACTTTTAAAGCAAACTACGCAAGGAGATTCTTTGATGCCCATTGTAGATAGGCTGGGATGCTACCAGGATGTTTATATGCTGATCTAATTTAATATATTTCCGGGAGATATCATATCTCCCTTCTGTTATATAAGCATTTCCTTTAATTTTTTTTTTTTGCTAAGTCTCTCTATAATTGCTTGACCTGTAGAATTGTAATTTATATCTTTAACAGGTTTCATGTCATACTGTACAAAAAACTGTTTTATTTTACCAGAGACTCTTCTGGAGCATTATGAGCATCAATTTGTAGACATATCCACAATTGTCATGACTTTTAATAAATGTGCAATCTCAGAATAATCTTTTTTTTTTGGGAATTCAAGGCAGAAGCTCATTGGCATTCTGAATCTGCATTAATAGTATGAAGAATCAACATGTGTGTATAATCTTAATTTTCCAAATTCTACAAAATTAAACACAACTTATTATATGACATTGCTCTGTAGTAACACTAATAAGTACAGTCAATATACTGTCCTCAATATACTGTAACCTCAATATATTGCCATTCTGTATCCTAAAGCCTTTGCATATTTCTTTCATCTTGAACTACTTGTTTTGGTGTTACTGTAGGTTTCAGATTGGATTCCTCTGAAGTTTCCCTACATTAACTCAAAGAATCCATCAACTTCTGTTCTATGTCTAATCTAACATCTAATTCCTCAGTCTCTTTTTCTTGAAGTCTGTTTTATTTTTATTTTTTAAAAAAGGGTATATAGAACTACACTTATTACTGAACTTATTATTATTTGTATGTTGACAGTCAAAACAAATTTATATTGGATCAAAATGCCATGTTTTACAATGTCTTCCATCTTCTAATCTGGAATCCATATATATATATTTATATATAATCTCTATAAGGCTTTCCATGGAGCTTTATTTATTATTTAAACTCTGTTATTTTTTTACTATCTATTTTCAGTTTGTTTATTTATTGTTTTAACTATGTACCCTTGAAAATATTTTTATCTACTTTTCTCTCTCTCCTTGTTGTGGAGACTTACTTTCTATGTGTATTTATCTTTCTTTTATAACTTTTTAATTTAATTTCTTTGTATTTAAATTTATTTAAACTATTTTCCATCCTTACATGGCTTATTCCTTTCAATTTATTTAATTCTGTCTTTAAGAATTTTATTTTATCAAATTCAAACCATTCATATGTATTTGTGATGTTTTACATTTATTTTCTTCTGTTTTGATCATAAAAGTATGATTTTTTTAAATTACCTGATTAGAAGTTTGATTGAATTTAGATTCCTTTTGTATCTTTCTGTGTCTGTGTTTAGCTCAAGCTTTCCAAGCTATGTTGTGCTTGGCCATGCTCCCATCCCTTCACTCACAGAGAGAGGCATTTTGGCCTTCTGCCTGACTCTGGCCTAAGATTGGATAGTTTGTATGGGCCCAAGTGCCAACCTAGGTTGGGCTGTGCTCACCAGCTCATGCCAAGCCTCTGATTTTAGCGCTTGAAGTCCCTGCCGGTCTTGCCTGGCTTTGAAGCCACGTTTACAGGACTCCTCCTGTGTGGCCTGCAGCCCATTAGTGCAGGGTTTGTATTGCCCAAGTATGGGCGGGAGTAATTTGCCAGTGTTCTAGGCAGGCTTCTGGCCTTCCTTCCTGTGTTGGGTCCAGCTGTGGGTGGACATGTAGCAAGGACAGGTATGTAAGCAGCTGAATCCTCGCTTGTGCTTTGACACCTTGGGACCATGCAGTGTTTGGAGATGCTGCTAATATTCATGAAAAACAGTGGTTTTAAAGCATCACTTTTTCCCCCCAGCCTTTTTGCTTAAAGACACAGAGCTTTGGAGATGTTTTGTTTTCGGGGAGGGTTTGTCCCTCTACAGGATTTTTCATGGGGTAGTGTGGATTCTATGTCCCATTATGTTGTACGGTTATTTTTTTTCCTCCTCTCATCCCCAAGGTCCCAGAATAACAACTGATGAGACTCAAAACATATTTACAAATACCTAGGCCATATAGCTGAGTTTTTCTATGACTAGATCACAACTTAAAATAACTCATTTATTCTAATATAAATTCTGCCATGTGACTGGTTATCTATGCTCAGGTACCATGTGTCTGTCCTCCTGACATCTTCCTGGGTACTCTCTTGGGCCTGGTGGCATTATTTCAGAATCCTTTCTGCCTCCCATCTTCTATTCTACTCTTTCCTATAGGCCATGTTTTTTTTTTTTCTTTTAATTGACACGTGTTGCATCCATACAATAGACAAGATATTTTCTCTACACATTTTATTCTCATTTATGGGCTGACTGTGCTCCAGTATTTGTAAACTACATTTCATTTATTCATGCAGTCATTTGTGGGATCCTTTGTGAATAGCGTCTCAATAAACATAGATGCACAACTGTCTCTGTTGCATGCCAACTTATTCCAAGAGTGATATAGCAGGATGACATGCTAGGTCTGTTTTTAGTTCCCAAAGATTTTCTACTGATTTTTGTAGTGGTTGGAATAATTTATATTCCCACCAAAGAACCATGGCAACAAAACAGATGATATTACCACAAAAATTAATTCATAGTCCAGTGGAATAAAGGTTTTAGAAACAAACTTATTCAGCCAAAAACTGAGTGATATTTCAAATAAGGTACCCAAAACATATGTGGAGGACTAGAAAGCATTTTACTTAATTGTGTGAGGGAAAATGGATATCCACATTTTGAAGAGTGAAAGTAGAATCCTGAATATTTTTGTGCACAAAAGCATCAATTTAATTTTTATTAATTACAGTTTATTCATTTTGTATCCTAGTTGTAACACCACCTCGTTCTCTCCCAATCCTACCCTTTCATCCTCTTGTCCTCCCATGCCCCCCCCAATTCCACTGATAGGAGAGGTCCTCCTCCCATTCCATCTGACCCTAGCCTATCAGGTCTCATCAGGACTGGCTGCATTGTCTTCCTCTGTGGCCCAGCAAGACTGCTCCCCATCAGGGAGAGGTAATCAAAGAGCCAGCCACTGAGATCATGTCAGAGACAGCTCCTGTTCCCCTTACTATGATACCCACTTGGACACTGAGCTGCCATAGATAGGCTACATCTGTGCAGGGGTTCTAGGTTATCTCCATGCATGGTTCTTGGTTGGAGTATCAGTATCAGTCTCAGAAAAGACACTGGGCCCTGGATTTTTGCTATCCTTGTGGACCTTCTCTCCCCTCCAGGTCTTTCATTACCCCCTTCTTTCATAAGATTCCCTGTACTCTGCCCAAAGTTTTTCTATGAGTCTTAGCATCTGCTTTAACACCCTGCTGGGTAGAGTCTTTCAGAGGCCCTCTGTGGTAGGCTCCTGTCCTGTTCCCTGTTTTCTCCCACTTCAGATTTCCATCCTCTTTGCCTTTCTGACTGAGGATTGAGCATCTTACCCAGGGTCATCCTTCTTGTTTAGCTTCTTTAAGTGTACAGATTTTAGTATGTTTATCCTATGTTATATTTCTAATGTCTATTTATAAGTGAGTATATACCATGTGTGTCTTTCTGTTTCTGGGATACCACCCTCAGTATGCTCTTTTCTAGTTCTACCATTTGCCTGCAAATTTCATGATTTCTCTGTTTTTAATTGCTACGAACATGGTTGAGCAAATATCCTTGTTGTATACTTGAGCACATTTGGCATATACAAAAGCAATGATTTTAAATAGATCAAGATCTTAAATTAATGTAAGACTTGAAACTTCAACAGCAGTAAAGGAAAGACAATGGCTTCTCCAATATGAAAATAGGTCAAAAATAATGGCAAAGATTGACAGATGTAAAACCGAAAAGCTTTTGAAAATCATTAGGAGAATGAAGAGATAACCTGCAGACTAAGAGAAAAAAAAAAAAACTTTGCCAGCTATTCATCTTATAAGGATTTAATGACCATGATCTATAAAGAACTTAAAGCATCATTTTATTTTAGTGGGAATTTTCTTAAGCATATGTTTCTAGAACCCATGTTGATGAAGAAAACAGTACACAATTTTGATTTTAAAACTTCAGCAGTTCTATGGACAAAGGCACTATTAAAATGAAATTGGATTGAGAAGAAATATTAGCAATGTATTCCAAAAGGATGAGATTGACATTCAAGGTGCAGAAAGAACTGAACTGATTATAACCAAATAGTAGAGAATGCGGACATAAAAATTAAACATTTCATATAAAATAAACTCATAAGGTAGTAAGTTGTGAAAAGACTTCAGAAAAACATAAATGATAAAACATGGATGGTATTGTTGATGCCCAAGGTTAGCAGAACTTCTAAAAGTTGATATAATTTAAACTCTGCTGGAGAAAGGCCACTTTCATACACCTGTATGGGTGTGTCAGTCAGTGTTAATTAGAAGACAGTTTGGCAATGTCCATTGAGATTTAAACTGCATACACCCTATTGCCAATGATGCTATTTCTAGATACACCCTTGACCAACACACGTGTGAACAAGGAGAAACAAGCACAGCATCAGTACACCACTGTTTGTAATTCTGAAAATAAACCTGAATGCCCACCTGGGGGCTGACTCACTATATAAAATTTGGCATAACCCTATAATAGAATCACGTAAGGAACTGAAATGAATGGATTAACTTTATTCAGCAAAAAACTGAGTAACAGAGAGCATGAAGTATAGCAAGACATCTTTTAGCTAGAAATGCCCACAAAATGTTAAATATTTATCTTTACACACACACACACACACACACACACACACACACACACACACACACATATATATATATAATTATCTTGTAGGTACCTGGAAAGAACCAAGCTTGACTTTTCAGTGACTATCCCATGGGAAGGAAGAGATAGGCTAAGATTTGAGATGAAATCAAAGGAGGCCGTAGCTTTATCCATAAATATTTTAATTAAAAAGAAAGAATATATTCTTTTATTTTTCAAAACTAATTTTAAAATAATTTTCATTTTCCTGGTATATGATAAAAATAATTTATTACATGAAGTAATAATGATGTATACAGTAACTGGTATGAATTTAATTACTACAAGTTAGGATCATTTGGTATGATTTTATTCATAGCAGGGAACTGCCTCATTTTACTCGGAGGGATACATGTTTATGTAACATGGCTGTAATGAAAATTAAGGAAACATACTAATATTATTTTAAAGGATGGGCTTTTACGTTTCTCCTTAAAACTCAGCTCCCACTGCACCAACCTATTTCTTTTTGGTTTTATTGCCAAAAGACCTCATGGAATGACAAAACACTGGGCTGTAACATAGCAGGTGCCTTTTTTTTTTTTTTTTTTTTTTTTTTTTTTGACTAAAGGTTACCCTTGTTGATCATGTAAGATTGAGAACAACTCTGCTAAAACTGAAAATGTAAAACTACTGGAATTGTAGGATCAACCTTGCAGAAGGCTAGTGTGTCCTCCTTGGAGCGGGCATCTGTGAGCCTGGTGCTCACACAATTCTGGCATAATAAGGCCCTGGGAGGAAGATGGTTTAGGCTGCACTAGGTGATCTTAGTGTGCTTTTCAGTTGTGACATTCTATTAAAAGCAATTCTTGAGGGGTAATGCCAAGGGTAGGTGAAAAGCAATCTTTGAGTAGGTAGAGCAATCCTTAAGGGATAGGGAAAAGAAGAATCCTTGATGTTTTGGGGATGGGGGAGAGCAAGCCTTAAAACTTTTATATTGTTCCCTCGCTTTTCAAACTTCCGAACCTAACACAAATCAAAGTTTCCTAATAATTTTCATAATTTATAAAACAACCAACTTCCAAAGTTAATCTAATGCTCAATGATATAATAATATAATAACACATATAAAGTCCTGTACCCCTGTTTGACACATAATAGCTTATGATGGATCCCCTAGTAGAGAAAGAGAGGCCTATGTTCTTTCACTGTTTGTAGAGAACTGGGATCAGTTTTGAAGTAGTTAATAATTAGGGCTGGAATGCTTTTGAGCAAACAGTTGAAAATTTAATAAGTTAATTCTGTCCAAAACCAGGGCAAGGATAGATATGCAACATTAGTTTCCCGAAAATTTGGTCTTGTATTTGTCATATGTCTTCTCCCCTCTCACCAAGAAGTTGGTCCAGGCTTAAAAGGCCGTGTAAAAAACTAAAGAAATGACAAAGACCAGATTCATATTTTAAAGAGCTCACTAAAGTCACATGTAGTCACGTTTATCAGAGTGTAATTAATATAAATGAAGCCCTTTTGGGCCCTAGGAAATTCTTAAGTGCAACAGAGATTTGTGACAAAAAAACAAAACAAAACAAAACAAAACAAAACAAAACAAAAACCCTGAGAATTACTTTTCTGTGAATATAACTTTATTAAGAGATTTAAAAATGGAAAAAAAAACTTTTATTTGACCCTGGAGGTAGTTATCAAGCTTATTTGTTTGAGTCTATGCAAGTCTTTTAATTTTCTTTTTTCCTTGGTAATATACTGAAATAAATTTTCTTGTAATCATATTTTTCAGTGAGAAGGCTGCCAAGAGCCAAGGCAGTAGTGGAGAACAGATCTCATTGGCACAAGTGTGACTAGCGCTGGGAGACCAGCCCCACAAAGTTAGACCCCCTGGGCTTTTTCAGTCCTTTATTTTTATTACTTGGAATTGCTTGGCTTTCTACACACATCAGATCTTCTCTTTGTATCTCCCTTTTTAATGCATTTTTATTTTTTAATTTTAATTTTTTATATTAATTAGTTTATTCGCTTTGTATCCCAGCTGTATCTCTTATGTTATGCTATCGTTTGACTCTTACCAGCAAAATACTCTAAACTTTAAATATGTTAATAAGTTAACTCTGCATTTTACCTCTGTTTTTTTGGGTGATAGAGCTTTCCCAGAGCCTTAGTGCCCAACTTGGAAGAAGCTTCTCATCAGTCCGGATCATGTTTCATCTTTCTGGAAATGGTAATATGGGTTGCTTTATGTTCTAATAGTATTTTAAGAAAAGAGTATGCTTATCTTATGCAGAAAGCCCTCAAGCAATTATAAGAAATTATATTATTTATAATTATAAAAAATAAATCCCTTTCAGTTTTTTCTTTTATTTATTTTTATTTTTATTATTAGTTACATTTTATTAACTCTGTATTCCAGCTGTATCCTGCTCCCTCATTCCCTCCCAATCCCACCCTCCCACCCTCATCTCCTCCCTGCCCCTTTCCAAGTCCACTGATTGGGGAGGACCTCCTCCTCTCTCACTTGACCCTGTTTTTATCAGGTATCTTCAGGACTGGCTGCAAATCCTCCTCTGTGGCCTAGCAGGACTGCCTCTCCCTTTGGGGGGTGGGGAGGTCAAAGAGCCTGCCATTGAGTTCCTGTCAGAAATAGTCCCTGTTGCCCTTACTATGGGAAACCAATTGGTTACTGAGCTACCACAGGCTGCATCCAAGCAGAGGTTATAGGTTATATCCATACATGGTCCTTGGTGGACTGTCAGTCTCAGAAAAGACCCCTGTGCCCAGACATATTTGGTTCTTGTGGAGCTCCTATCCTTTCCACGTCACACTAACTCCCCCTTCTTTCATATGATTCCTTGCACTCTGCCAAAGGTTTGGTTATGAGTCTTAGTATCTGCTTTGATACACTGGCTAGATAGGGTCTTTCAGAGGCCCTCTGCAGTAGGCTCCTGTCCTGTTACTTGTTTTCTCCTACGTTCAATGCACATCCCATTTGTCTTTCTAAGTGAGGATTGATCATCTTACCCCGTGTCCTCTTTCTTGTTTATCTTCTTTAGGTGTATAGATTTCATTATGTTTATCATATCTTATAGGTCTATATAAGTGAGTATATACCATGTGTGTCTTTCTCTTTCTGGGATACTTCACTCAGGATGATCTTTTCTAGAACCCACCATTTGCCTTCAAATTTCATGATCTCCTCGTTTTTGATTGCTGAGTAGTATTCCATTGTGTAAAAATACCACAATTTCTGTATCCATTCCTCTGTTGAGGGACATCTGGGTTGTTTCCAGGTTCTGGCTATTACAAATAAAACTTCAACAAACATGGTTGAGCAAATGTCCTTGTGTACTTGAGCAAATTTTGGGTATATGCCTAGCAGTGGTATAGCTGGGTCTTGAGGAAGCACTATTCTTAATTGTCTGAGAAAGCACCAGATTGACTTCCAAAGTGGTTGTACCAGTTTACATTCCCACCAGCAATGGAGGAGGGTTCCCCTTTCTCCACAACCTCTCCAGCATGTGTTGTCATTTTGGCTTTTAATTTTAGCCATTTTGATGGGTGTAAGGTGAAATCTCAGGGTCGTTTTGATTTGTATCTCCCTGACGGCTAAGGATGTTGAGCATCTCTTTAAATGTTTCTCTGCCATTCTATATTCCTCTACAGAGAATTCTCTGTTTAGCTTTGTACCCCATTTTTTTAAATTGGATTACTTGATTTATTGTTTTTTAGCTTCTTTAGTTCCTTATATAATCTGGATATCAGCCCTCTGTCAGATATAGGGTGGGTGAAGATCCTTTCCCAGTCTGTAGGCTGTAGTTTTGTTCTGAGGACAGTGTCTTTTGCTTTACAGAAGCTTTTCAGTTTCGTGAGGTCCCATTTATTGATTGTTGCTCTTAGATCCTGTGCTGTTGGTGTTCTGTTCAGGAAGTTGTCTCCTGTGCCAATGAGTTCCAGCCTCTTCCCCACTTTTTCTTCTAACTGACTTAGAATATCTGGTTTTATGTTGAGGTCTTTGATCCTCTTGGACTTTGGTTTTGTGCAGGGCAACAAATATGGATCTATTTTCATTTTTCTGTATGTAGACATCCAGTTGGACCAGCACCATTTGTTGAATATGCTGTCTTTTTTCCATTGAATGGTTTTGGCTTCTTTGTCAAAAAACAAGTATTCATAAGTGTGTGGGTTTATTTCTGGGTCTTCTATTCGGTTCCATTGATCCTTCTTTCTGTTTCTATGCCAATACCATGCAGTTCTTATTACTATTGCTTTGTAGTACAGCTTGAGATCGGGGATGGAGATACCTCCAGATGATCTGTTGTACAGGATTGTTTTGGAGATTCTGGGTTTTTCTTTTCTCCATATGAAGCTGAGAATCTTTTTTTCAAGGTCTGTAAAGAATTGAGTTGGCATTTTGATGGGAATTGCGTTGAATCTGTAGATTGCTTTTGGCAGGATGGCCATTTTCACAATGTTAATCCTACCAATCCATGAGCACAGGAGGTCTTTCCATCTTCTGATATCTTCTTCAATTTCTTTCTTCAGAGACTTAAAGTTTTTTTCAAACAGGTCTTTCACTTGCTTGTTTAGTGTCACCCCAAGGTACTTTATGTTATTAGTGGCTATTGGGAAGGGTGTTGTTTCCGTGATTTCTTTCTCGGCCCTTTTGTCTTTGGTATACAGGAGGGCTTCTTATTTTTTTTAGTTGATTTTGTATCCTGCCACTTTGCTGAAAGTGTTTATCAGCTGAAGGAGTTCTCTGGTTGAATTTTTGGGGACGCTTATGTATATTATCATATCATCTGCAAATAGTGATAATTTGACCTCTTTCTTTCTGATTTGTATCCCCTTGATCTTCTTTAGTTGTCTTATTGCTCTGGCTAGGACTTCAAGTACTATGTTGAAGAGATATGCAGAGAGTGGGCAGTCTTGTCTTGTCCCTGATTTCAGTAAGATTGATTTAAGTTTCTCTCCATTGAGTTTGATGTTGGCTATAGGCTTGCTGTATATTGCCTTTACTATGTTTAGGTATGTGCCTTGTATCCCTGATCTCTCCAATACTTTAAATATGAATAGGTGTTGGACTTATGCTTTTTTGGCATCTACGGAGATGGTCATGTGGTTTTTCTCCTTCAGTTTGTTTATGTGGTGGATTACATTGATGGATTTCCGTATGTTGAACCACCCTTGCATGCCTGGGATGAAGCCTATTTGGTCATGGTGGATGATATCTTTGTTGTGTTCTTGGATTCGGTTTGCAAGTATTTTATTGAGTATTTTTGCATCAATGTTCATAAGAGAGATAGGTCTGCAGTTTTTTTTGTTGTTGTTGTTGGGTCTTTTTGTGGTTTAGGTATCAAGGTGACTGTGGCTTCATAGAATGAGTTTGGTAGTGTTCATTCTCTTTCTATTTTGTGGAATAGTTTAGAGAGAATGCCTTTCAATTAAATGTAAATATTCAGGGTTAACTTCTGAAAAACATTACTTATTTTTTTTGATTGTACATGGCTAGGTGAAAAACAGGCAAAATTCATTTAAAATAGAAGATATTGTATTTAGATGTTTCCAGAAAAAGACAGTTGTTGATTTTAGTATGTCATACCGATGCTCAAGTTTCTTTGTCTTCTGAGCTCTAGTTCTCTATTTCATTGTAGAAAATGAAATAAAAATTTTATAACAAAATATCCTATTGTGTGCTAAATTGCATGTACATTCAAGTCTTTCAATACAAGTCCAAATACTCCTATTTTAATGTTATAGCTTATTATTAACAGTGTTAGAACAAATTTACCATGGAAAGTGGGAAATTTTTGAGCAGGTAAAATCAACTAAGCCTTAGAATTAGCTTTAATCTGTTAAATTGAAAACACATGTAATACTTAGCTTGAGCCATAACTGCAGATATACACAAAACAATGTCGATTGTTTTGGTGAATGTTTATTTACAGAATTGTAGCCTCAACTAATTTCAAGGATTCAAGTAGACTATGACTGTGTGGTTAGGTGATTTCCAACAAGGGCTCTTTCAAAGATAAGTAAGTAACCACAGATCAGTCAAATATGTTTTTCTTCTGCATTTTGTGGTATCTAGACCCCTATTTTCTGCCCTTTTCTGAATCATAACATGTGTCTTACACAAATTATTTAAAATTTTGTTATGACTCAAACTTTCCCTTAAAAAAAACTGAAATGTGCTCAAAACAAATATAACGTGATCAATCAATCTATCAGTGAAGGAGGGACCTATAAAAGGCAATGTTTTAAAGGTAATTTTTCTTGGTCCAGAAGGATTTTATAGTCTTGGATAACTCACCTCACTTAGATTTGGAATGAATAATAAAGCTTTTCTATGATTTATGAAAAAAATAGACCTGTTTCAAGTGTATCATGTATTCTTAGAAAGACATTAGGAGACTACAGGGGGAAGTTAAGGATTTCCAAGATTGTTTTTAGATTACCCATATCTTCCAAGTGATTGAGTGAACCCAGCTTTGGCTGAGATATTTGGCTGAGACACTCAGGTATGAGGATACTCAGTATATAGTCCAAAGTGAGACTGTAAGTACTCTCATCTGACTCAGCATGTCTGTAGATCATCTTTGTAACCTGGGCCCATACAAACTCAAAGAGACTGTATATCATCTTTCAATTTCTAAACTTTGTTAAAGCATTCATTTACATTAATTCATTTAACTGATTTCATTAATTCATTAATTTTATTTATTCTTAAAAGAATTGATTTATATGTGCATAAATCCATTCATTCAAGCCAGAAATCTAGCTGATCATCTTAGATACCTTCTTTTCATTCTATTACTATATACTATATGATCTCAAATCTTTTTAAAATATATGTTCAACACCCTGCCTTACCTCCATTCCATGTAATCCATGTAATTTTTCATCCAGATTTTGTAGCAGTCTAGGATTTATCTAGGATTTAGCAGATTTATCTTCATAAATCTGCTCTTATCCTTCTGCCATAAGTTTTTCAAAGTGAAAATATGATCATGTGATATTAAAAATCCATTTGACAATTGTTCATTGTTCATAACAGCTTAAGTTCTTAGCAAGGCTTAGCTATAAAGCTCATTGTGTTCTAATTCTGGCCTAATGCTCTGACATCTCTTTATGCTTTGCTGCAACATAACTCATCTCATTGCTGTACTGGATTATTTCCACATTCCTTTCTGTCACTATAAACTTTCTTACTTTGAGAAATTGTATGCATTTCCCAACTCTAAGAAGTTCATAGAGTTGTGGGACATGTAAGCCTGGACTTGCCATTTTTAAAGATCTGCTGTAAATGTTACCTTTTTTCCTGAGATTTTTTAAATCCCATTTTTTCACATGAATCAGGACTAGCTTTGATGAGCTTATAGCAAACTCAGGTTCATTAGCATAGTTTTTATGATGCTCACCACAGTATCCATATCTCCTATTTTATCATATTTTTTTTCTCCTGGATATACATTAACTCTGAAAGGACAGAAACAGTGTCTTTTTCTTATTGGTAACTTCAATACCAAGGGTGAAGCCTTTCAACTAAGTTGTTATTAACTTCTTCCCAAGGAATAGAGTGAATAAATGACCCTAATGTCACATTGACAACACCCACATTATCTAGAGCATCTGGATTCTGTCATCGAAGTAATCAGAGAAGGATTGCTGATCAGCCTAGTCTGCATTCTTAGGCTTGTAGTTGAAGGAGACTGTAGAAATGAATACTTGGTCACACATAGGTGGAGCTCAGCCACATGTTCTTTCAGGCTTAACTAGCTACGTGTGACAAAACTTCTCAGGAAGGTATTCATAAGGATGAAGCAAGGATTTAGAAGGAAACTAACAGTAAAACTGTTGGAAATAAAGATTATTGATTATTACGCTAATCTCCAAATATTCAGATCTAGAATTTTTGTGCATAGCCCACGTCCAGTCTCTGAAATTACAGCAATTAAAAGTAATTTCAGGTTGTCATACATTCTTAATTGCTACTTGGAATAAATGAGTTTGAATGAGATGTGATTTTGTTTATTGGTTGATTGGTTCTTAACGTATCCGTGCAGCTTAGCATACAGCAGACAACATTAGATCTGACAGAAATCGCATCTTGAGAATTTGAGGTAGCTGGATTGAACTACTGTCTTATTAAAACTCTTTTGACAAATAGAAAAGAATAATACTGATAAATGAGGTATGGAAAAGATTTTTAACATTTAAGAATGTAAAACTCTACCAAGTGTGTGTGTGTCTGTCTGTCTGTCTGTATCTATCTACCATCTATCTATTTGTCTACTTAGCTACCTATCATCTATCTATCTATCTATCTATCTATCTATCTATCTATCTATCTATC
>NW_026590212.1:427915-447789 GCF_907164565.1 Psammomys obesus
ATCTATCTATCTATCTATCTATCTATCTATCTATCTATCTATCTATCTATCATCTATCTATCTATCATCTATCTATCTCCACCTACTCACTTGCTTATTCATTATATAATGTATGTATGCATTCTAAAGGGGGAAATGTAAACTGATGCTTAGGGTAAAGAAAGTAAGAAAAGCCAACAATTAGTATATGCTCTGATGTTATATTCTATGTCAAGTAGTGTGAAGATATAGAAAACATCTGGGGTTTTGAATGATGAATGTGTGACTTTAGATTTCTATTTTGTGCTTATGTGGGTTAAATTTTAATCTTTAAGACTTTCAGTTTTGGCTATAGTGTACACACAATATTTGACATGCAAGGTTGTTTTAGAGAAAGTACCTGAAATAGTGAATAGGCATGGAACACATTTTCCATACTGGAATAAGTAACACAAAATTGAAAGTTTTGTCTCAGTGTGGGAAGCTGCCTGTCCCACCACTTATGTCTGTATTCTTGTTAAGGCTTGGCAGTCAGACATTAAAGATTTTATTAAAGAGTAAGTGAAGGCAAAAACACATTGAAGTGGTTTGGAAATGCAAGGTTATCTCCCATTCAGCCTCACCTTAATATTTTATTTATAGGAAGAAGGACACAAGTTTTTGTCTGCATATACTACAGAAAAATAATGAGGACATGAAACAATTTCATATAGCTAAATAATCTTTAGAGAACAAACACCATTTTTCTTGTATATTCCATAGTCTCTTGTGCTAGATAGCTTTGTAATACAAATCTTAAACCTGTTGGTTTTTAATCGTGACTATGTGTTGTGTTTGTAAATAGAGCTCTTCTCACATTCCTTTGTTGTCCCCAAATATCATATCTGTTCCTTAAAACAAACACAGCTAGTGTTCATATTTTGTCAAACAGTTAATTATGTAGAGAGTTGCTTTCTCTTTGATGGCTTGATTAATTTCCAGTCCAATCCATCATGTCTCTCTTTTTTTTAAATCAGGAAACATAATTTTATTACGTCTTCAATAAAACACCATAGTAAGATGCAGCATTATCAAAGTTTCATAAGATTAAAAAAAAAAAAACCTCAGTCAATGTACACATAAAGTAAATTGTGTGTTCATTGTTTTAAAATAAAAAGTAAAAATGACTATCTGAAATTTTAGGATTCAAGGTCAGTTGGTAAAAATGAAAGTCGAACTTCCTCACATCATGTCTCTCTTTATTCCTTTTTTATTATCTTCACATTTCCCTCACAGCTTATGTGCTCGCCTTTGGTTACATTAGCGTACTCAACATAGAGTGCACTCAAAAAACTTCTTAGACTCAAGGACTAAACTTAGACTAAGTTGTCTGTATAAAGGTGGTGTTAAGTACAAAAAAACCCCTTATATAAGTTCATGTCAGGAAGATTGTTAATTTTTTGCTTCCATAAGTTTGGCCACTCAGAGTTCATATTCAGTGCTTGCTCTTTGAGTCTCAGAAAGGCTAGGAAGAATATTTTGACAGCAGTGAGTATTCTTTGGCACAGACATATTTTAACTATAGTTTCTTATATGTAGGCCATAGAAGGTGGATTCTATGATTGCATGCTCCTATGACTCATCCTTCTTCCCCGCAGAATAACACATGAATTCAACATGTGAATGGTAATTACATACAGGTATCCTACTTTTCAACCCTTTATCTTGCAGTCAGCTCCTGCTGTCTCACTTGTAGATTTCTTTTTATTTTAAAATTGAGGTGTATAGCTCTCTTTAAAATATTAGTACCTGTTATTTTTTTTTCTTTTTTGAGACAAGGTGTCATTATGTATTGCTGGCTCTCCTGGAATTTTTATGGAAACTAATTTTGCCTTGAACTATTCAAGATCTATGCACCCCTGATTCCCAAGTGCTTGGATTAAAGGTGTGAGTTTTGGCATGTCAATTGGTGTTATCTTTGTTCAGCTCATGTTTAGACAGTCATGTTGGTATGTGTTTAGACTTTGTGTGTATAGCTTCTGACATTCCTAGGAAACACAATCTCACAGCAAATCACCTGAACCTGTGATTGCTACCAATCTTTCCACCCCTCTTTCCCTCAGACTTAGGTTCTTCAGTATCTTGTAGGTGTATGTATTGGGACTGGGCTCCACAACTCTGCCTTTTGTTTGATTGTGGTTTTCTGTATGGTCTACATATGTTGCAAAGAGAAGTTTCCTAAGTGAGGGATGGATCGGCAAAACCTATAAGGCCTCAATCCTACACAAAGAATGACAAACAACTAAGAAATGCTGAGAACAGGAAAAATAGTCTTACCCAAGGAAGAGTACACCATAGTTAAACAATAAAATGGCTCAGCCCTGAAAGCAAACATACAAGTGACATTATACAGGCCAAGTGTGTATATTTATATATATATGCATGTGTGTATATAAATTATATAATATAGAAATTACACAATTCCTATATTATATATGTGTATTATACATATATATTGTATATGTATATAAGCACACACACACACACACACACACACATATATGTATGTATCTATTTAAACATGTAACAACAATTAATGAACAAAGAGGCCATGATTTGAAAGAGAGCATGTAGAGGGTTATATGAAAGGGTTGGAGGAAAGAAGCATTAGGGAAAAATGATGTAATTATAACCTAAAAAATAAAATAAACGTTCTTCAAGAAAACAATAAGTAATTAAAGTGAACAAAAAAGCTGTGTGTCACTACACCCAGCTTATTATTTATTTCTTGAGACAGGGCTCACCACTTAGCTCAGACTGATCTTGACCTTGTGATCTTCTGGTTTAGCCTTAAAAGTCCTTATTTTTAAGTATTTTTGGTATAATTCATAAGAAAAGATTGTCCTCAATTTGATGAAAAGACATTATCAAAGGTCTTTTTAATTAAAACACATTATCTTTTTATTAAAACATTATCAAGTGTATTTTGAAATTTAATTTTATTTATATATTTATTATAATTTATCCACTTTGTATCGCCGCTGCAGCTCCCTCCCTTGTCTCCTCCCAGTCCCACCCACACTCCCTCTTCTCCCCTTATGCCTTTTCCTTAGTCCCCTGATAGGGGAGGACCTCCTCCCCTTCTATCTGACCCTACCTTATCAGGTCTCATCAAGGCTGACTGATCATCTTCCTCTGTGGCCTGACAAGGCTATTCCTTCACCGGCAAAGGTGATCAAAGAGCTGACCACTGAGTTCATGTTAGAGACAGCCCCTGTACCCCTTACTAGGATACCCACTTAGAAACTGAGCAGCCAATGGGTTTCCTTTGAAAAGGGGGTCTAGGTCCTCTCCATGCATGGTCCTTAGTTGGACTATTGGTCTCTGCAGGATCCCCTGGGCCCAGGTATTTTGGTTCTGTTTTTCTCCTAGCAGAGTTCCTGTCCCCTCCAGGTCTTTCTATCTCCTCCTTTTTCCATAAGGATTACAGCACTCCACCCAAAGCTTGGCTATGAGTCATTCATGAAATTTGCAGGGAGAATGGTGGGAACTAGAAAAGATCATTCTGAGTGAGATAACCCAAAAGCAGAAAGACACATATGATATTATACTTACTTATAAGTGGATATTAGCCATATAATATAGGATAAACACACTAAAATCTATAGTCCTAAGGAAACTAAACAACAAGGAGGACACAAAGGAAGATGCTTAATCTTCATGTAGAAAGGCAAACAGGATAGACATTGGAAGTAGAAGACAAGGAACAGGACAGGAGCCTTCCACAGAGGACTTCTAGAAGACTCTACCCACCAGGGTATAGAAGGAGATGCTGAGACTCATATCAAGTGTCTTAGTAATCTGGAATATATTAAAAATTTATACGTATATTTAAACTTCAAGTAGTGGTCAAAGGCTTATGGGAGTCACCCTGTATATGACCTTTGTATTTATATATCATCAAATAAAGGCAAATAAATATTGATTTATGGACCCACATGACTTTCAGGCACTCCTGGATTTTTGCCTAGAGACTTAAGAACATGCTTTGGCTTTAGAATTAGAACACTGTACCCTGGTCCCAGCAGTATTTGGAGTCATTGTACAGTGTCAGCAATTCTTTGAGTTTTATTCACTTTACATACAATATAAATTCCTTGTTTGAATTTAGTACAGATTTTGAATTTCTGGTTTTAAAATATCCTGTATTAAATGTGTTCTTTGACATTTGTGTATGTAGTACATTCTGTTTAGTGTCACCCTGACCCTTTAAAAAGAGAGCACCCCCAGCTCCTCCACCACACCCTTCTTTCTGTAAGTCCCTTTTTCCTAGTTCACGTTTTTCATTTTGTCTTGTAGCTTACTGATTTTAACCAGAGCCATCCGTATAACAGTGGGTTTGGAGCTATGCATTGGAGCCTGGTGGGTACAAACTGGAGGCATATCGGCTCTCCAAGAATCCATCAGTAGCTAATAGTGATGAATGAAGTTCAACAGGGACTGTTAAAGCCCTATGAGCCCTTCTCAGATCTGTGATTGCCTGTTGACAGGCACAGTCTTATGCAGTCCTATGGTAGGCAGCTACAACTGCTGTGAGCTCATGATTGTATTAGCTGTGTCAGGCCCAAAAGATAGCATTTCACAGCCCTCTTCCTATCTCTGGCTGTTACATTCATTTCTCCTACTTTTCTGCCTAGCTGACCTGTCTATTTATTGACTAGACTGATTTTCCTTTTAGGGGGCTTTAGCTTCTTTAGTTCTTTCTATATTTTAGTGATTAATATGGCTCTATGAATAGTTAACAAATAGTTATCTTCTGTTTTATAGGCTGCTTTTTTCTTCTGAAAATTACTTCCTTTTATATGTAGAAGGTTTTTAATTCAATGTAGTCCTATTTGCCAAATCTTACTATTACATCTTGCACAGAGTTCTGTTCAGGAGTCATTGCCTGTACCTCTATCTTTAAGTGATTCTTATGTGTTATCCTCACATAATTTCAAAATTTCAGATTTCATTAAGATTTTGATCCATTTTTTTAAAAGGAGCAGCCTCCACAGATGTCCATAGACCAATGTGGAAGAAGCAATTTTTCAGTTGAAATTCCCTCTTCCCAGTTAACTCTACTTTGTGTCAAGTTAACAAAAACTCACAAACACAGTATATTGTATACATGTATGGAAATGATACAGTTAACCTCATATATGGTTAATCATGCTAGAAAACCTCCCCTATGAGTGGACTGGGGGAGGGGCATAGGTGGAGAAAAGAGAGGATGGGGTTAGGAAGGGAGGAGGGAGGGAGCTACAGGTGGGAAACAAAGTGAATAAACTGTAATTAATACAAATATAAATAAAAAAAGAAAAAAGGAAAAGAAAAAGAAAGCAAGCTCAGAAAGCCATGGAGAGCAAGCCAGGGAGGAGCATTCCTCCATTGTTTCTGCTTCAGTTCCTGTCTCAGAATCATGCCAAAGCTTTCCTTGATGATGGACTGTAATCTGTAAGCCAAGCAAATCCTTTTCTCCTCCAGGTTTCTTTTTTGACCAATGTATTAGTATAATGTTCTTGTGGAATGTATACAGTTTACCCTTGTTCATTCAAATGCTGATTTCTCTACCCCACTATCTGGCTTCAATCTGGACATTGCATTGTCATGCTTAGAATAAGCATCACTTGTCTCAAGTTTGTGTAAACATGATACAATTTGTTCTCTGTATTGTCAATAATAATAATAATAATAATAATATAAATAATAATAATACATCCAATGCTGAGAATAAGGTGGGACATCCTGATCCAGAGGGGAGGAGAAAGAAGCAAGTGGGAGGAGACATCCAAGAGAAGAGGACCTGGAGACATCAGGAGAAATGAACCAGACCTAAGATATTGCTAAAAAGCAAGTATAGTAGGGGAATATCTGAATGGGAGGGAGCTATGCAGGCTTGGAGGTGTAGGATGGAGTGATTATTTCCCAGCATTGCACTCTAGGTTAATTAAATAAATCCTAGTCTCTGTGTGGTGATTTGGGTATACAGCTGGTTTAGGAATGACTGCTATTTTACTAAAAGATAAATCAATATTAAATATTAATAATCATCAACACCAGTGTATTATCATAGCAACAGCCAAGCAAACTAGGACAGAAATTAGTACCAGAGAGTAAGATATTGCTGTGATGGATTTGACCATGTTGGTTTGGGAAAAGATTGTGGAAGAATTTTGTGTTTTTTAGCCAGGAAAGGCCAATGATGCTCAGAGATTAGTAAACCGTTATGAGCGATTAGAAGATCAGAATGTTGGAAGTGGTATAAACAATAGAGGCCTGGCTTGTGAAGTTTCAGAGGGAAGCAAAGACTCTGTCAGGCCTGTTTATGTGATATTTTGGATTAAGACTCTGTAGAAATGAAAGATTTGTTCTGGGAGCAGTCGATGATGGTTAGCTGAGGCTGAAGAGTCAGCTATGATAATGAAACCAGCATCATTGAGGCAAAATCTTCTAGGAAATATTTCCTCGGGGTCAGCACACATCTATAGTCCCCAGGTGGGTATCCCACAGTTACATATCAAGCTGGCTGCAGAACTGGACAAATAAGAGTCTCCCAGACAGTTGTGGTTTTGAAGGATAGGATTTATTTGGTTTATAGGTCATGCAGTCTAACATCAAGAGAACTCAAAGCAGGAACCTGGAGGTAGGAAGCAGAGACCATGGAGGAATACTGCTTACAGGCTTGCTGTCCACGGTTTGGTCATCTTACTTTCTTGTACATGGTCCTGGGGTGGTGCCATCCAGGCTGAGTCCTCTTATATCAGTCAGTCAGTCAGTCAATCAGTCAGTCAGTCAGTCAGTCAGTCAAATACCCTGCACACTTACCTACAGTGGAGGCAGTTTTCCAGTTGACATTTCTTTTTCCCAGATGACTGTAGTTCTATCAAGTTTACAGAAACCAATCTACATATGTACTTTATGCATGTTTCTCCAATTTTTGTCCTCTTTTCACCCTCTTTCCTCTTTGCACTGGTCCTCTTCTTTCTAAATAGTTCTCTGAGGACTATTGAATATTGCCATATTTCCCTAAATTTAGAGTTTTCTGGATTGTGTAGATTTTTCTGTTTCTTCCGTAAGCATCCCAGCTCCTACCCAGACACTATAATGAGGTAAGCACTCTGAGATGTGGGGAATGCAAAAATAATTTTTTTTCTTTGATTCTGTAATTTCACACAGGAGAAGTCATTGTCATCTCAAATCTCAACACTGGATTTAAGGCTTAGGGGGACTGTGGGTGTATCTGAGGCTGTGATAGACGATCTACTTTCAACGTGGATGCCTAGATTTCTTTGTATTTGTGGTGTTGGCTTTATCATCTCACCAAACAACTTTGAGCTGTTTCCTACTTCCTTCTAAATAACCTTTCTGGTTCTCATGCTCTTAAACTATCTTGCAACCTTTTTTTGTGATTTTCAAAACCGTTTTCTTTCTCTTTTTTGGGTTCAGGGAGAAGACAAGAAAACTTACTTCAAAGACAGAAGCTTAAAATGAAAGCTATATTCTATGAACACTCAGGGGGTTGGCCAGCTTAGGATCTGATCTGCATCCTTGAAGGAAAGTTGAACGGCATATTTATAGGATGAAACCATAAAGTGAGGGGGAGCAGGGTGGGCTGTAGCATTGCCCAATTATATTTTAACACAAGGGGTTGAGAAACAGAGTTTTCACTGTGGCTTCCCCTGATTTCAAGATCCTTGACTCAGGGCCTTGATGGTCAGGCCTCATACTGAACATGTGGTCCATAACTCAAAATGATAAGGGAGCAAAGGAAAGGGCAAGTTGCATGTAATCACTTACTTATGCTAAGCAATCAGTTATATACATTTATGATATGTATCTTAGATCACAGGCAACTTGTTACATCGTTTACAATTTACTGGTTAACAGGCAAACAAGAAACATCTGGAGAAGCAGGATAGGAGTTGGTTCCTGGGCCTGGGAAGATGAACTTAGTTTGACTCTGCCAACAAGACGGTGAAGTTGTCCCCATGACTGGACCCAGACAACTGTCTGCTTACACCCTCTTTTGGATAATGTTTATCATTTATTGTCCTGACTCTTCTAATTATGTAGAAAATAAAAATGGAGCTTTTAAAAGATGACTTTACCCCAGGAGTCTTTAACTTTTGACTCAGTGTCAATATTTTGTGCATCTTCCAGAGACAGGAAAATGGAGGTGCTTTTGACTGCCAAGCACTAGGCTTCTTTGAATCTTCTCCAGATGCATCTTGGACACTTCTTTACAGTTGTAACCTGGGAAGAGAGAAGTTTTGTGGTGCCAATGTGGTATGCAGATCCCAGGTCTCCTGTTTGTTTAGACTATCTCTGGGTTTCAATTGTCTTTTTTGAGTCTCCTTTCTTCCTAACTTTCTTCTTTTCTTCCTTCCTTCCTTTCTTCATCCATCCCTCTCTCCTTTCCTCCTTCCTTTCTCTCTTCCTCCCTTACAATTTCTTCCTTTGATTTCTGCAGATAAACTATGTGCTTCCATAATAATTTGTTTTTTTTTCTAGTTCTATGAAGAATATCACTGCCATTTTATGGTGATAGCATTGAATCATCACCATATTATACTGAATAATATTAATATTTTAATAATCTTGATTCTTCTAATTCATGAATATTAGATGTATTTTCACATTTTAATGTTTTTAAAATGTTTTAATTTTTGTTTTTGAGACATATTTTAATTGCAACATTTCCCTTTCCTCTCCTCCCTACAAACCCTTCCATATAGCTCTCCTTCCTCTTCTTCAAATTTATGGTCGCTTTTTTATAGAAATTGTTATTGCATGGATATATGTATTTCTATATACATATATATTCTTAAGTATAATTTGTTAAATTTATATAATTTTACATTTATTATGTCTTTAGGGTTGATCGTTTGGCACTGGGCAAATAATTGCAGTGTTCTTCCTTGAGGAAGACCACCTCTGCTATTCCCTCTTCCAGTTTCACTCAGTTGCCTGTAGTTCTTTGTGTGGGGCTGAGGCCTCACGACTTTTCCTCATCCATTCTGGCATATTCATTGGTATCCTCCTTGTTCAGCTCTCATTTTGGGCAGTCATGCTGCTGCGACTTTACAGGTATAGTTTTGAAGTTCCTAAGAGACACAATCTCACAGCAAGACCACTGATCCTCTGACTTAAAATCTCCCTGTCTTCTCTTCTACAATATTTCCAACATTTAGCTATGGGAGTGTTTTGTAGAAGTGTCTGGTGGTGCTGGGATCCATACCTCTGCATATTGATTGCTTGTGGTGTTATATGGTAGTCTCTGTTGCAAAGAGAAGATTTCTCAGAGAAGTGTGTAGACTACACTTATCTGTGGGTATAAGTACGTTCTTAACTTTAATTTTTTAATTTTTGCCTTTCTGGTTTTGATTCTGGTTTTTTTTTTTATTAATTACACTTTATTAACTTTGTATCCCCCCATAAGCCTCTCCCTCCTCCCCTCCCGATCCTATCCTCCCAAACCCTTCATGTATGCCCCTCCCCAAGTCCACTGATAGGGGAGGTTCTCCTCTCCTTTCTTCTGATCTTAGTCTATCAGAGCTCATCAGGAGTGACTGCATTGTCATCTTCTGTGGCCTGGTAAGGCTGCTCCCCCCTTAGGGGGAGGTAATCAAAGAGCAGGCCAATCAGATTATGTCAAAGGCAGTCCCTCTTCCCATTACTATGTAACCCACTTGGACACTAAACTGCCATGGGCTACATCTGTGCAGGGGTTCTAGGTTATCTTCATGCATGGTACTTGGTTGGAGTAGGAGTCTCTGGGAAGACCCTTGTGTTCAAGTTTCTGGTTCTGTTGCTCTCCTTGTGGAGTTCCTGTCATCTCCAGATCTTACTATTTTCCACTTCTTACATAAGATTCCATGCACATTGCCCAACAGTTGGCCATAAGTCTCAGCATCTGCATTGATAGTCTGCAGAGCAGAGCCTTTCAGAGGCCCTCCGTGGCGGGTTTCTAGCTTGTTTCCTGTTCTTCTTCTGATGTCCTTCCTCTTTGCCTTTGGGATGGGGATTGAGCATTTTAGTCAGGGTCCTCTGTCTTGATTCTTTAGATGTACAGATTTTAGTAGGTTTATCCTATATTACATGTCTATATGAGTGAGTATATACCGTGTGTGTGTTTCTGCTTCTGGAGCAGCTCACTGAGGATGATCCTTTTCAGGTCCCACCATTTACCTGCAAAGTTCATGATTTCCTTATTTTTCATTGCAGAGTAATATTCCATTGTGTAGATGTACCACAATTTCTGCTTCCATTCTTCAGTTGAGGGGCATCTGGGCTGTTTCCAGCTTCTGGCTATTACAAATAAAGCTGCTACAAACATGGTTGAGCAAATGTCCTTATTGTGTTCTTGAACCCCTTTTGGATATATGCCTAGGAGTGGTATGGCTGGATCTTGATGAAGCACTATTTCTAGTTGTCTGAGAAAGTTCCAGATTGATTTCCAGAGTGGTTGTACGAGTTTACATTCCCACCAGCAGTGGAGGAGGGTTCCCCTTTCTCCACAGCCTCTCCAGCATGTGTTGTCATTTGCATTTTTCATCTTGGCCATTCTGATGGGTATAAATGAAAATCTCAGGGTTGTTTTGATTTGCATTTTCCTGATGGCTAATGACATTGAGCATTTCTTTAAGTATTTCTTTGCCAGTCTATATTCCTCTACAGAGAATTCTCTGTTTGGCTCTGTTTCCCATTTTTTAATTGGATTACTTGGTTTGCTGCTTTTCAGCTTCTTTAGTTCTTTATATATACTGGATATTAGCCCTCTGTCAGAAAAAGTGTTGGTGAAGATTCTTTTCCAATCTGTAGGCAGTTGTTTTGTTTTGATGACGGTGTCCTTTGCTTTACAGAAGCTTTTCATTTTCATGAGGTCCCATTTATTGATTGTTGCTCTCAGAGCCTGTGCTGTTGGTGTTCTGTTCAGGACGTTGTCTCCTGTACCAAAGAGTTCTAGGGTATTCCCCACCTTTTCTTCTAACCGATTTAATGTGTCTGGTTTTATGTTGAGGTGTTTGATCCACTTGGACTTTAGTTTTGTGCAGGGTGATAAGTATGGATCTATTTGCATTTTTCTACATGTAGACATCCAGTTAGACCAGCACCATTTGTTGAAGATGCTATCTTTTTTCCAGTGTATGGTTTTGGCATCTTTGTCATAGATCAGGTGTTTTTCCTTCAATTCCTTCAGCTGTTTGTTTGAACAATCCTCTGTTTCTTTTATTTCTTTCAGTGATTTTAGTATTTCCTCTCTAAAGGCCACAAACTTTTGGGCTGCAACTTCCTGTATTTCTTCACGGATGGTCATAATCTGTTTTTCTTTATCTTCCTCTACTTCTTTATGGATGGCCATAATCTGCTTGTTTTTATCTTCCTCTATTTCATTATGGATGGCCATAATCTGTTTGAGTTTATCTTCCTCTAGGTCTTTACACATTTTATTTGTTTCCTCTGTTATCCTCTTCATGAGCATAGATGTTAGATCATCTTCTTGAACTTCAATTATGCTGGGGTGTCCAGGGCTACTTGCACCTGGATAACTGGGTTCTCGAGATGCCTTATTGCTCTGTCTTTTGTTGGTTGAGCTTTTACACTGGCCTGTACCCATCAGGCTATCGTAAGTGTTTGGAGTTAGTTTCTGGTGGTTCCTAGAATCCTGTGGTGGAGAGAATCCCCTTGGCAGGAAGATGGTTTTTCCTGAAGGAAGCCTCTTTGGCTTCTTGGGTATAGTCACTGTATGGCTGGTGTTTTTCAGGAGTTGCCACAGCTCACCTCAGGCATAGAGACCTGAGTGGTAACTCTGGTCCTTGTTAGTCGAGAGGGCTCTCCTCTCACCTGGAGAAGTCCTGGAGACAGCTGCCCTGCTTCTGGGTTTCTTGCTGTGAATTTAGTGAGCTGCTGCTGTAACCTGTGTGTCCCGTGGTTTGGTCAGTTTAATTAGGGATAATTGGTTGCCCCTTGGAGCAGTATCCGTTGATTGATCTCGGGGATCCCGGGCTTTTGTAGGTCTGAGGTTGGGGCTCTGTGCCCCAGTACCCAAGCGGTAATCTGTGGCGAGTGAGTACTGCTCTCCTGGTAACAACAGGCTATCTGGTGCACAGCAGGTCCCTGGGTTGGGCCAGTCTGAGGGACCTTTTCCAGGGATATACTGGGTGGCGTAAGTCAGTCCCCTTTTCTTTGTTCCCTGTGAGGATTTCTCCAAGTCTCTGGTGTCTTGGGGTGCACAGTTCTGTCTGTGAAGAATAGTTGGTACAAAGCAGGTCTCTGTCTGGCAGCTAGCACGCCTGCCAGCTAGTTTGGGGGACCCTTTCCAGGGATATACTGGATGACCTAATTAGGGTCCCCATTTCCTTCCTTCCCTGTGGGGTCTACTCCCGACAGGGACTCCCAGTCTCTGTTGCCCTGGGGTGCACAGCTCTGTGCCAGAGAGCTAGGCGCCCAAAAACTCTCTGTACTCCCAGCTTGGGCCCAATTCAGTGATGGCAGCTTGTACCTGCTGTCTTCGAGACTTTTTCCAGGTAAAGACTGGGTGACCCGTGGCTAGTCGCACTGCCTTCCTTCCCCGTGGGTTTTTCTTGTGACTGGGACTCCCACTCTCTGGTGTTTTTGTGCCCACTGTTCAGCCTGGGAAAATGATCGGGACACACAGGCGTGTGGCTCTGGTCCAGCGACCTAGTGCCTGTGCAACCCGGGATCTCTTCTGGGTTCTGGCTGGGCGGCCTGAGAGTGGACCCGACTGATTCCAACGCCCTGGGCACTTCCTCTCACCTGGGAAACACGATTGCTGTTGTTTTAGGGTCCAGAGTTCAGTCTCTTGGTCGCTGTATGGAAAATGTTGTCCTGCTCCTCAGACGCAGTGTTCTCCTGGCACTGCCATCTTGTCCCCTCCTATGTCTCTTGTTTTGTTTTTATTTTTGTTTCTTTTTCAAAAGCGAGAGAGGATATAGGGCTGATTTTTAGGGAGGTGGGTGATATGGGAGGAATTGGGAGAGGGGCAAAATGTGATTCCTTCTATTTAAACTGTTTGAAATTTTCATTGTAGAGGTCTTTATCTTTTTAAATTAATTTTATTCATAGGTGTATTTTGGATTTCTTAGTAAAACATAAGGGTGTGTAGAAAACCTAAAGATCTTTTTGTATGATAAACTTGCAATTGCAAGTTTTCTGAAATAATCAGTTCTAATAGTCTTTTGGTGAACCCTAGGTTTGTTCAGTATGTCGAGTCTTATTATCTGCAAACAGTAATCATTTGACCACCTGTCTTCTTATTCATAATCCACTTTTTTAATATTTACCTTATTTCACATTCTCTCTCCTACATGACTCCATTTTGTTTGTTTCACTTGGCCTTGCACAGCCCTTCTCCAGATGTACTCTCTGATATCTTTTGAATTTAAAATTTGTAATGATAATTTTTCTTACAATGTATTTTGATTATATTTCCCTCCTCCCAACTCCTCCCAGATCCTCTATCTGCATGCCCACCAAACTCTATATCTTTTCTCTTTTTCTGTCTCAAAAGAAAGGAACAAAAATTAAAACAAAATAAGAAACAAAACCAGAAAATAAAATTACAAAATGCAGGCGATATCACTCAGGGAGGCAGATGTAGACAGATCACTTTGAGCTCAAGGCCAACCTGTTCTACAAAGCAAGTCCAGGTCATCCAAGGCTACACAGAGAAACCCTGTCTTGAAAACAAAAACAATATAGGAAAAAGGCAAGCTAGAAATACCTAGCAAATAAAAATAAAACAAAAAATCCCACAAAATAGCATAGAATTAATTTCCTGTTGCCAACCACTGTCCTGGAGTCTAGTTGGTTCATATACCCAGAAAGAGAAAGGTGATACTTTTCTTTATCAGCAGGTATCAATTGCAGATAGTTTTTTGTTTGGGATGGGACCTTGTCTAGCTTGAATCTGTGCAGGTCTTGTGAGTGTTGCTTCAGTCTCTGTGAGTTCCTAAGTGCGGTAGCCCTGTTGTATCTGAAAGACACTGTTTCTTTGGAGTCATTCACCACTCTTAGAGTCTTTGGGGCTCCTTTTACAAGTATATCCCTTAGCCTTAAAGAGAGTGGCTTGATCCCGTTTAGGACTGAGTGCTCTGAAGTCTCTTCGCATATTGTCTAGTTGTGCATCTCAGTATTAACAACCATCTGCTGCAAGATGCTTCTTTGATGTGGGTTGACACAGCACTTTGTTATTGGGCGTAATTTTAATTCTATCTCCTCTTAGTAGAATAACAGTCTTATGTTTTCCCTTAGTCCCTGTACCTACCTGGTTTCAGTCTTGTCTGTCTGGACACTTTACCATTGTCAAGTACGGGTTTCATCTTAATGTGTCACAATTACACCAGTTTGTCTTGCAGGCATTTTGGTTGTAGGTCACAGTGTTTATAGTGGGTGATATTGATGCCTTTCTTCTCTGGTAATGTGTAGAGTAACTTCCAGGATCGTGAACAGTAGGAGTGATGTTTCTCATTAGCAACATCTCAACTTTTCCATGTTCGATCAAATTTCCATTGTTGAATGAGCTACCTAAGTGTTGTCTTTGGCAATAGGGCCTTACCATCAGATAGTAGTGAGCAACCAATAGCCTTGGCAGTAGCTGTGATGTTTAGGGGGGGGGTGCTTTCATGGGCTCCTTGGCCAATGACTGAACAAAATGTAAACTATTCCCAGCAGCAGAGGATTTACTTGGCGGATTAAGATGTCTAGCTGGAGCAGTGTGTCCTTCATTATTTGGTGACTTCATATATATATGCCTTTAGATAACATCATCATATAAGAGAAAATATACAATATTTGTCTTTTAGGGTCTGGGTTCCCTTAGGATATTTTCTTCCTAGTTCTATCCTTTTATCTGCAAATTTTATTTTTTAACAGTTGAATAACATTTTATTGTGTAAAAGCATGCATTTTCATCATCCACTAGATGTCATCAGTTGATGGACATTCAGGTTACTTCCAATTTCTCGCTATTATGACTAGATAAGAAGTAAACATGGATGTGGTAAGATTTTAAGTCTTCAGGTATATGCCTAACAGTTGGATAGCTTGATCTTGAGGTGTGTAATTCTCAGCATTCTGAGGAACAAGCATATGATTTACATAGTGGCAGCACCATTTGCACTCCTACTAGCAATGAATAAGTATTTATATATGTGTGTCAGTGTGTTGATATATGCTTGTGAATGCAGGTGTCCCCAGAGGCTAAAAAGGTGTCATATCCCCCAGGGCTGGAATTGCAGGGTTGTGAGCCAGCCAGTATGGGTTCTGGGTACTGAACTCTGGTCCTCTAGAAAGACAGTGCAGATTTTAACTGCTGAAACATCTCTCTAGACCCATTCTGTCCCTTGCTTAACCACCCTGGCTAAAATTTCTACTGGAGTGGAAGTTTCTGGCTTCTTTGGAAACTCAGTTGTGTCACGTGAATATGTTTTTTTGTTTTGGTCCCAAGTATGGGATGTGGGAATGTACCTCCCCTTGGGAAACAATTCTCCTTGAAAACACCCCTGTGAGGGGGTCACATGATGATTGTTAGCTGGAAACTATCTTGTGTGACGGGCTTGTTTTTGCTAGCTTTCCCTGTGTGGAATCTGAGAAGGGATAAACAGACAGTGAGACAAAACTTTTTGCATTTCAGTTCTTTGCAACATTTCATATCACTTTGCTGGCAGAGAACTTTTCTTGCTGCTTTCTCAGAGTTTTGCTGATTCAGTGGACTTGTGCTGTTGGGGCAGAGTCTAGCCACTTTGCTTAGTAGCACCACGGCTGTTGCTGTTGTTTGCTGTTTGCTGCTGCTGCTGTGGTTTGCTGCTTTGCTATTTGATTGGACTGCTAGTATCCAGACAACTGAGATTGTTATATTCTCAAAGAACCCAAGGACCCTAATCTTCAGGAAGTAGCTAAAAGAGTTCTACAAGGAGAAAAGAGGGAACAAGTCAGGAGCCTGACACAGAGGACCTTTGAAAGGCTCTGCCCTGCAGAGTATCAATGCAGATGCTGAAACTTATGGACAACTTTTGGATAGAGTTCAGGGAATCTTAGGAAAGAAGTGGGAAGCAGTAAGATCTGGAGAGGACAGGAACTCCACAAGGAGAGCAACAGAACCAAAATATCTGAGCACAGGGGTCTTTCCTGATTCTGATACTCCAACCAAGGCCTATGCATGGAGATAACCTAAGACCCCTGCATAGATGTAGCCCATGGCAGTTCAGTATCCAAGTGGGTTCCATTGTAGTAGGAACAGGGACTGTCTCTGACATGAACTGATTGGCCTTCTCTTTGATCACCTTCCCCTGAGGGAGAAGCAGCCTTACCAGGCCACAGAATAAGACAATGCAGCCACTCCTGATGAGACCTAATTGACTAGGATCAGAAGGAAGGAAAAGAAGACCTCCCCTATCAGTGGACTTGGGGAGGGGCATGCATGCAGAGGGTGGAGAAGGGGAGGAATTGGGACAGGAGGAGGGAGGAACCACATGGGGGATACAAAGTGAATAAAGTGTAATTAATAGAGAATTTAAAAAAAAGAGTTCTACTGCCTACTAATCTCCTACCTAAGATGGGGGGGGGGTGATTAGAAGGGAGGTAGAGTTGTTTAAGAACCTTAAATAAAGTAGTTGATTGAAAAATATCTGAGCCTACATTCTACTAGTGTTTAATAATGGTGAAGTGGACTTCCTTGTGTTGTTCTTGTTCTTAGATCTTTTTATTATTTGATGCTCATTGTGGGTTTGTTAAACATAGTGTATATTTGTTGAGTTATAATAATTCCATAGTTAATTTGTTTGGAAGTTTTTTTATCATGAAGGGATTTTGAATTTATTGTATGTTTTTTCTTCATCCATTGAAATGGTTGAATCATCTTCATCTTTCATTGAGTTTGTGTGTCATCTTATATTTTGATTGTGTGGATTTTAGTTTATTATCTAGGTAAAGCTCTATGAACACTGTGGAATATTCCAGTAGATAGATTGCCCACATCCATAAAGGTAGAGTTTGGTAGGACTCTCACTGTTACCATGAAAAGGTACAACCTAAAGGTGACTCCTCTGGAGTTGTGGAGCTATGGGTGGCAGATGCCAGAATCCATTTCTCAGTATGATTCTGGCCCATATCTCTGGTTCTTACAATGTTCCACTATGTTTTCCTTATAATATATCTAATTTATCTACTGATTTTGTTTCTCCTTGCAGAAGAGGTGATGGTATGGTACCTCTGTTCCACCATTTTGAAACATCAGGGTTAGTGGCTTTATAAAATCACCCAGGAAATTCTCCTCAGTTTGAATTCATAAGGAAGATCAAGAAAACAGTTTGAATTAGGGGTAAAGAAGAAGAATGGAACATAAAATTCTATCTAGAAAATAGATGCTCTTTTACTGAGCATGCTCTGTTTGGGCTTTTCTTTGTAACTGTGAACTGGGGAGAAAAATTTTAAACCCTTAACTAGTTTTGACATTCTAAAAATTATCATTGGCATAACAGTAGTAATAAACTTTCTGCTGAAGTTAATAGCTTGTGTATTTTTCTGAGTTTTCTTACTATTCACAACAACTTCATGAATTTTCTTCTTTTAGTCCAGAATGTATTGATTGCTTTTATTCTATAGATAATGTAGGGGTTCCATGACTTCTACTGATATAGATATCTCTATTCATGTATTTGACAGAGAGAGTCTATAGCACATGAATCTTACTCTCAGAGTGCAGAGTATATTAGGAATAGCCTAAAGGAACAATATTTAATATTGGCTGAGTTGATAATAATTAATTAAAGTATCTCCAGTGAATGCAATGGAAAGTCTTTCTGTAAATTATCTGGACAATAATTTAAAGGAGAAAATGACTAAATATGGTTGATTTTTTTCTTTCCTTTGACTCTGTACTGTTAGCATCTGAGTGTTTTACTGTTGCTAGTTGCACAGAGGTAGAAGAAAAGTGCAGTAATGTCTGTACAGATAAAAAATGAAAAAATGTTCAAATGAAAAGTTTATTGTCAATTATAATCCAATACAATTTTCTGGTTTCTGTATCTAAGAAATCATGACAATAAGTTTAAGAGTAAAAGAATTTTAATGGTAACACAAAAGATGAAAATATTCTGAATCTCCACCCAGGAAAAAATCAAATTCTTTGTCCAGGACATGTAATATGTTATACCATTACTAGAAAAATCATGACTTTTAAGCTATGACCTTTGCTTCTTGGATAAAATTTTTATCATGAATTAAAACAGTATGAGGAAACCCCAAATTCTTGTCTCAGAGAAGTTTTAAATGTTAATTTTAAATCCCAAACACCAAAATCATATACACTTTGATTGTGTACTTCTGAATATAGTTCCAATACTTTTACTTATTTCATTTAATTTCTTTTATCCAAGAAGATCAGTGACTTTAGAGTCCTACAAAAATATCTTGCACCAAACAACATTAAATTTAGTAATACAATTAATATGAAAGAATATACCACCTACTGCCAGAATAAGGAATCATATTAAACATTTTATTGTCTTACAAAGCATCCCCTTTATTCCTTGGTTTAGTTCTTAACTTGCTTTATCATGCTTATTACTGGCTTCTCAATCAAAGTAAGAGTATCTTTGTTCTTGGACATATGTATATAGTGGAGTGTTGCTCTCTAAGTAAGCAGAACTTGAATTCATTCCCCCCATTTCATGGTAACTTCTGGCTCCTGTCTTCTTGTCATCTACAAACTGATTACAATTTCTGATTCTCCCTGAAAGCTTATATCCTGACTCCTGCCCTAGTCTTCCTTCACCCACTATGGTTGCACTTGGTAAATATTCATACTCTTCAGTTCCCATACAGAATAAACTGTGAACAGAGTTGTTGGAAAAATGTCTTTGATTGCTCTTTTTGCTGTCACTTGACAGCTGGTAGCTATCACCTGACTGGATATGGCTACACACTTGGCTATCATTTGTGTTGAATCCAGATTGACTTCCAATTGAATTGTATTCTGAATATTCCTGAAATGATATATATGGACTATAGTTAGAACCAGTCTGGTCCACTGGCTGGCTTTGAGTAGTTTCTTCATTTTCATTGTTACTGTATCTATATTTAACATTACTAAAATTTGAATGTTCAGGTTGGACTACAGAATGGCTAGGACTAGAAACTGCATTTCTAGGTGTATTAGATTCAAATAGATTATAGTAATCAACTGGCTGCCTAGAACCTGTGTATGACTCTCTATGTTTGAGATCTAGACCTTCAATTCCTTTAATTCCATTTGATCTTCCATGGTCAGATAGAGAGAAGGACTGTCCATCTGGTGACACTTCTGTATTTGTGATTCTTTCAGACCAACAAAGACTGGAATTTCTGCTTTTTCTAATGCCTCCAGAAGGTCCATATCCTGACTCTCCATAATCATATTCTTCCCTACCATAGCTGCCATGTCTCCAATGTTGACTAGAATCAGACTGATTTCTGCTACTGGAAGAACTAAAACTCTTTCTCCCAGAAGAGCCACGTCCTCTATTTGATTGTTGTATAATACTATCCCTTGACTGCCAATGAGTACTATGTGATACTCTATGACTAAACTGAGAATGCCTTTGAGGACTTCGAAGTCTTCCCTGAATGAACTCTCTTTGCTGCTGTCCATGCTGACCATGGGAGGATATTCTGTGCCTCTGTGAACTTTCTGAGTGCTCCTCACCTTCACTGATATCAGGCTGGTTGGGAGACCTTCTTGGAGGTCTTCCAGAGCCTGAAGTGGAGGGCTCCTGATGCCCAGATTCAGGATGTTGACTGCTATGCTGGTGCTGTCTTTGAGGAACACCCTGTCTGCCCTTTATTGACTCTCTTTGCTGCTGTCCATGCTGACC
>NW_026590212.1:447889-448439 GCF_907164565.1 Psammomys obesus
GTGCCTCTGTGAACTTTCTGAGTGCTCCTCACCTTCACTGATATCAGGCTGGTTGGGAGACCTTCTTGGAGGTTTTCCAGAGCCTGAACTGGAGGGCTGCTGATGCCCAGACTCAGGATGTTGACTGCTATGCTGGGGCTGCCTCTGAGGACTTCCATGTCTTCCCTGAATTGACTCTCTTTGCTGCTGTCCATGCTGACCATGGGAGGATATTCTGTGCCTCTGTGAACTTTCTGATTGCTCCTCACCTTCACTGATATCAGGCTGGTTGGGAGACCTTCTTGGAGGTCTTCCAGAGCCTGAAGTGGAGGGCTCCTGATGCCCAGATTCAGGATGTTGACTGCTATGCTGGTGCTGTCTTTGAGGAACACCCTGTCTGCCCTTTATTGACTCTCTTTGCTGCTGTCCATGCTGACCATGGGAGGATATTCTGTGCCTCTGTGAACTTTCTGAGTGCTCCTCACCTTCACTGACCTCAGACTGATTTGGAGACCTACTCGGATATCTACCAGAGCCTGAAATGGAGGGCTGCTGATGCCCAGACTCAGGA
>NW_026590212.1:458439-531946 GCF_907164565.1 Psammomys obesus
TCTGAGTGCTCCTCACCTTCACTGACCTCAGACTGATTTGGAGACCTCCTTGGAGATCTACCAGAGCCTGAAATGGAGGGCTGCTGATGCCCAGACTCAGGATGTTTGCTGCTATTCTGGGGATGCCCCAATATGGAAGACTGACTTGAGTCCGACCCCTGTTTCCAAGGCTTATGAGACTGTCTCTCTTTTGTTCTGTGCTCCTCAAGTCTAGATGACTGACCTGAATTTGATTCTTGAGTATCATATCTAGATGACTCATCATAACCTGATTCCTGATTTCCAAAGCCCGATGACTGACCTGAAGGAGACCTGTGGTGCCTAGATCCTGGTGATTGACCCGGTATAGATTCATGCTGCTGCCAGCCAGATGACTGATTTGAGCTGGACTCATGCTGTGGGGAACTAGATGACTGACCAAATCCATACCCATGCTGCCAAGAGCTAGATGACTGACCTGAGCCAGATCCATAGTTTGGAGAACTAGACGACTGACCAGTACCAGAGCCATGCTCCCCCAAACCAGACCCATGCTGCCCAAAACCAGATGACTGACTTGAGCCCCATCTGTGATGCCCAAATCCGGATGACTCTCCTGATCCAGACCCATGCTGCCACGGACTAGATGACTGACCAGAACCAGACCCATGCTGCTCAAAGCCAGATAACTTTCCTGAGCCAGCCCCATGCTGCCAAGAGCTAGATGATTGACCTGAGCCAGATCCATGTTGTGGAGAACTAGAAGACTGACCAGATCCAGATCCATACCCCCCAAAGCCAGATGACTGACCTGAGCCAGATCCGTGGTGGCCAGAACGAGATGACTGACCAGAACCAAACCGATGCTCCCAAGATCTAGATGACTGACCTGAGCCAGATCCATACTGTGGAGAACTAGGTGACTGACCAGTACCAGATCCATGCTGCCCAAAACCAGACTCATGCTGCCCAAAACCAGACCCATGGTGCCAAGAGCTAGATGACTGACCTGAGCCAGATCCATAATGTGGAGAACTAGACGACTGACCAGAACCAGACCCATGCTGCCCAAACCCAGACCCATGCTGCCAAGAGCTTGATGACTGACCTGAGCCAGATCCATATTGTGGAGAACTAGATGACTGACCAGATCCAGACTCATACTCCCCAAAGCCAGAAGACTGACCTGAACCAGATCTGTGATGCCCAGAACTAGATGACTGACCAGAACCAAACCCATGCTGCCCAAAGCCAGATGATTGTCCTGATCCAGCCCCATGCTGCCCAGAGCCAGATGGCTGACCTGATCCAGATCCATGATACCCAGAGCCCGATGACTGACCTGAGCCAGCCCCGTGCTGCCCAAAGCCAGATGACTGATGTGAGCCAGACTCATGATGTCCCAAACCAGAGGACTGACTCAATCCAGACCCATGTTGACTACAACTCGAGGATTGACCTGATGAAGTACCACGTTGCTCACAACATGACTGACCTGATCCGTGTCCATATTGTTGAAATCCAGAGGACTGCCTTGAATTTGTTCCATGTTGTTCACTGCAGGATGACTGCCCTAAACCAGACCCATGCAGACCACATTTGGAAAATTCATTTGAACTATACCCGTTTTGATGAGAGCTTGAACAGTGTCCACAGGAACTTGTTCCATGTTGACCACAACCAGAAGTTTGAGTTGCTCCAGTCCCATATTGTCCACAGCAAGAAGAATGACTTGAACCCAATTTTTCTTGTCTTCCACAGTTCTGTTGTTGACCACCTTGTTTAGAGCCACACCTTCTCTGACTAGAAGACCAGCTACAGGATCTAGGTTTAGGTTGACAACATCTAGAGGACTGATCTTCAGAGACACATCCATAACCTTGTCCTCCACCGGTTCCTGATTGACAACTTGACTGGGTACAGCAAGACTGATTTCCTTTTCTTTCGGATCTACCTGCCTGACAAGAATTTGAAGCATTTTGTGGTCTGCAGCACTGACTAGAGTTGCTATTACCAAATGCATGGCTTTGTATCTTACTGTTTTTTGAACTTGCAGAACTAGGCCCAAGATTTTGTTCTCCACCCTTTCTTGACTGAGTAGACTTTGATCCATGTTTCTCCAGTCCATGTGACACTCCACTATGACCTTTTCTTCCCTGACTGTTTAAGCTAGATCCAGATTCATCTTCTTCCCCAGATTCTTTAGAGGAGCCATCATATGACTTGTTTCTTTTTTCTTCTAGCTCTTCAGAGCTGGAACCATATTTCTCTTTGTTACTATGCCAAGAGTGACCAGAGCTAGACCCCTGGCGTTTTTCCCTAGCTTCTACTGAGCTGGATAATTCACCTTGCTGTTCCAACTTCCTGGAGTTGGACCTACGTCTATGCTTTGCAGGTCCCCTTGAGCCCCCAGGACTATGGCCATGCTCCTCTTCTCTCTCACTCCAACTTGAATGTCTGAAATTTGATTTCTGTCTTGGTGTCTCCTCTTCCTCCTCTGTTTCGCTTTCTTCCTTTCGGTGTTGATGGCCATGCCTATGCTTCTTTGACCCTGAAGCTTTACAGTATTCTTTTCCAAGAACCTTGTTGCAAGCCAAAGCTAGTTTGAATACCATCAGAAGAAACTCAGTAAAATCTAATCTTCGGTCATGATCTCGATCCAGCATATGCATGATGACATCCACTGTGTCTGGATCATCTGGGTTCTGTATACAGAAAACATATCAAGGAAGACATGGTCAGCCCAGCCACATTTTCAGCTAAATCAACCTAGTAGCACCTAGTATATTTGTGTACTGTGTGTTACATGATTTTAATCCATTTGGTCATTACTTTAGGTTAATAGGACCTAGAATATGTGAAGGATTAAATAAAAAAATAAAGACTACTGTGATTTGTGAAAGAAGATATCCTAAGGAGCTAAGCCCAAGTACTTAGGTCATGACATATGGAAAGCATGGAACAAACCAACTTCAGTAACTGGCATATATATATATTTTAGTTTTACATATATTTAATTATAAATATTTATGTATCTGCCTTCAGATATGTTAAATTCATTAGTTAAATATTTGCTAAGTAGTCAAAAATAATACATATACTTGTTTTCAAATACATCTTCTTGGCCACTTGTTGACTCTACTTTCTATGACATTCCTTTATAATATTGATCCCCATTTGGGATCATTAGTAAATTAATTAATTAATTTAGCATGCATTTACTTCTTTACATGGAATGTGAAGCTTGAGTGGATGAGAACATTGGAGTCTAAGTAGAAGAACAGAGGAAAGTGTGGAAGAAACAACTGCCTTTAAAAAAATATATGCAGACTAATAGACTTATGATATCCTAGCTCAAAAGATTATTACTTTGGTTTTCTCAAAATCAGCTGGGGCTGTGAACTTTCCAGGTAGCTAATCTTTGTCTTAGAACTCATACAAAACCCCAATGGCCTTCAGACTTAACATATACCTTCAGAATCGGCCGGAACTCCTTCTCCAGCAGTTCCTTTAGCTCATCCTTGCTCAGTGTGCCACATTCTCCATCTTGCTTGGTGTATTTGTAGAATATGTCAATGACTGTGACAACACTTCTTAAGAGGTCTGTCATCTTTGGTTTTTTTTTTCAAGTTTAAATGAACCTAGAGAGAGAAAGGAACAAAGTTATATAAAGAAAGACAGAGAGAGGCCTCATTTTCTTTTAATTTACCAAAAGGACTTATTTTAATACAATGCAGTGGTTCTCAACCTTCCTAGTTGTCCGAACCTTTAATACAGTTCCTCATGTTGTGATAAGCCCCCCTAAAATTATTTTTCATTGCTATTTCATAACTGTAATTTTGCTACTGCTATGAGTTGTAATGTAAATATCTTATATGCATGATATCTGATATGCAACCTCTGTGAAAAGGTTGTTGGGCTCCCAAAGAGGTCGAGACCCACAGATTGAGAACTACTGATAAAATAACTTTTAAAACATCTCCCCCCCATCCTCAACATCTAAGTATGGTTCAGGATTTTTGTAATATAGTCAACACAAAGAAAACTTTGGGCATGTTATTGGCCCAACTGGGATGATCTCAGGTCCCCATGTTATTTGTCTTGAATATTCCTTATATAATATATATTTGGGTACTTAAGTGTTCTGGTGATTACTCTGGGCTCCCAAAGTTCCCAGTATCCTCTAGATACTATGACCCTAGTCTGTCTCATATCTTCTGTCCTCTTCTCTCCTATCTTTTTCTCTTCCACTCCATTCCTCTCCTTATCTCTTCTTTTCTCTTTTCTTCATTTTCATTTATTTTCTGGCATGTGTGTAATACATGTATGTTTTTCTGTGTATGTATGTACACATATATGTTTGAGAACTGATGCACATATGTGGGCATGTGTGTGGAAACCAGAGGCCAGCATTTGGTGTCTTCCTCAGTCATCCTTCATATTGTTTTTATATTTTTCCTTTATGTGTGAGTGAATTATGTATGTGTATGTAAATGTGTATATGATATGTGAGAACATGCATGTGTGTTTTTATTTGTAAATTTGTACAGACACATGTGTACCATGGTGCGTGTATGGAAATCCCAGGACAACCTTAGTTGTTGCTTATTGCCTTCCACTTTGTTTGAGTCATGGTTTTCTTTTTGTGTGTCGTTCATGGCTTGTTGCCAGACTAGCTGTAGGAACATTGAGATGTCAGATGTTCACCCACCATGCCCACCTTTCTAGGGGTTCTAGGCACTTGAACTCAGGCCCTAACATTTGTAACATAAGTTCTTTAGACACTAGGTCATTTTCTAAGCATTCTGCCTTATATCTTGAGACAAGGACCCTCAGTGAACATGGAGCTTATTGGTTTGGTTAAATTGGCTAGCAAAGGAGCTCTAGAGAGCCACCAGTGTCTCCCTAGCACAGCACCAGGGTTACAAACTGATGTTACCACTCCTAGTTTTTACATAGGTGCTGTGATCTGAACTCTGGTCCTCACACTCATGTGGCAGGCAGCTTACCTATTTTTTGGTCTGTTTCCTCTTTTCTTTCCTGTTTAAGTTGTTTTTTTTTTTAATATTTTTGAGACAGGATCTCATATAGCTTAGGCTGGCCTCAAAAAGTTGCTTCATAACCAAGTCTAACCACTGACTCCTGATCTCCCTGCTTCCACCTCCCAAGAATTACATGCTCCATCATTCCTAGCTGCGGCAAAAGTGATAGATAAACTTACTATTCAAATCCTTTCTGTTCATCAGAATGCAAACTATATCCACAAGTCTCACAGAAAATAAAAAATGGACAGTGTGTTCATAATTTCTTGGTACTGTAGAATCTAAAGATAGCCTTTATCAAGGGTCAGAAACTCTCACTATCTTTTCACTCAATTAAACACCATTTCTTTTAAAAGTTATCAATCAATTCAAGAATTTGAAAGTGTAGAATTAGAGCTCAAAGCTTTATGCACAAACACTGAATAAAAAAGAAGCTATACCATAATACCAATCTTTTTCATATGTTTAGAAAAGGTTGCATGTGAAAAAAACAAAAGAGTATTAGATGGCCTAGAATACTGATTCTCAACCTTCCTAATGCTGTGACCTTTTAATATAGTTCCTCATGTTGTGATGACCCCGAACCAAAAAATTATTTTCATTGACACTTGATGATTATAAATTTGCTACCATTAAGAATTATAATCTGATATGCAGGATACCTGATAAGAGATCCCTGTGAAAGGGGTTGTAACCCACAGGTTGAGAACCACTGACCTACACGAAGACAGACTTCTACTGGATTTATACTCTTCAATAAAGGCAAATGTATTTCTAAAAACTCAAGAGTAAATTCATTTAATCAAACTAAACAGCAAACCGAAAATAAAAGAAGCAACAACAAAATTAAAGTAGCAAAATATGGTACTCTGTATGTGTAAGCTCAGACTCATCTCAGGATATCTGGCACGATAGTACCAAATGCCATAGATTTAAAGTCCTCTCACCTGGTTCACCAAAGGAACAAGTAGGATAAGGCCTGATGCAGCTTGCAGGGTGTTGATGGACTGGAACACTGACCCTTATATAGCTTCTAGTTTGGGTGCTGTCTTCTGTGGGATGGTCTGATTCATTTGTAATCAAACTTAACTCCACCTCTTGCATGTTTATCTTCCTTCTTTACATTCTCGTCTGTAAGATGATTGCAGAAAAGGTGGTAATGGCCCCACCTTCCACACTGGAGACATGCTCTGGAATACTCTCCTGTAGGGTCATTCACAGTGAAAAGCAGAGACTTTGTTGGACAGAATTTGTTTGTGCAATTGGTTTTTTTTTTACCACAGTGTTCAAAGAAGATAGCAGACTGTAATATACTTGGCAGGTGCACAAGAAAGTTTTTTTTTTTTTATTGCAAATGAACTCAGGTCACTAAGCTTACCCAATTCATGGCTTTTGCAATAATAGTTACAATTTATTGAGAATTTACTGTGTTCAGATAGTGTGTTGAATATATCTCTCTTATCATGTTATCTGACAACATTTGCATGTGCATGGTTTGTCCCATATTACAGAAAAAGACATAGACTTAAAAGTTTTCAAAGTCATAGCTATATGATAGAAGAACCAAGATTTGAACATATAACTATCTTATTGCAGTGCCAATGCTGTAACCATTATGTTAGCTTACCCTTATTACATAACCATTATGCAAAAAATGAATCTGAGATTTATATAATATGTACATTGTTTTAAGAATGTCATGTCTACCGAAACACAAATAATATAAGTGAGTAATGTATGGAATGCTCAGGCCATGAAAGGAAGAAATATTCTCTGATCATGTGTAAGCTATTATTTTTGGCTAGGTATAGGGGCTATAAATCAAAGTAAGGTTCTCTGAACTCAATGGCTGGCTCTTTGATCACCTCCTAAGAGGGGGGGCAGCCTTACCAGGCCACAGAGGAAGACGATGCAGACAGTCCTGATGAGACCTGATAGGCTAGGGTCAGATGGAAGGGGAGGAGGACCTCCCCTATCAGTGGACTCAGGGAGGGGGATGAGAGGAGATGAAGGAGGGGGGCGAGGTTGGGAGGGGCTGAGGGAGGGAGCTATAGCTGGGATACAAAGTGAATAAATTGTAATAAATTTAACAATTAAAAAACTCAAAAAAGTAATGTTTTCAGAAGTGTTTATGATGAATTTAGAGATAGATTTTCTTCTTGTATCCTACTATTCACTGTTAGTCTGGTTATCTTTGGGCCTAGCCTTTTGGGAAGGTATACGTACATAACATATACCATGTTTTGAAGGGTAGAAAAATAATCAGAAAACTACATTAGGCATGATGTAACAACTCTTCTGTACTGACCACCAGGCAATACTGTCATCAGCTGTCATTAATTAAGCAATTACTGTCTTCTGTTTTGCCTACTTTTCTGCTTAATCCTCAGATAAATTTTCAAAGTCAGTATCATGAAAGTATAAAGACATTTTAAAATGTGACTAAAATCACAGCAGTATTAGAAGGAAAAGTGACTTACTCTACTGGCTGCTAAAGTCTGGCCTATAGTTGCAGATTCACCACATGTCTGGAGTCAGTCATTTCCTGTCTGGGTACTGATTTGGAGAGAGTTATAATCTAGACAGTCCCTAGAACTTGGCAACTAATTACAATGAATATCTGTTCACAAACATGCTAATGGATTAGCCCCCGGGGAAAGCACCGCCCGTATTGCCAGAGGAGTCAGTCCTACACTAACACAGCCACAGAAAGTCAGCCGTTTCCTATGGATATTAGAGCTCTTCTCAGTTGACTCTCTTTGAAATGGTGTTTTTTTGTTTGTTTGTTTGTTTGTTTGTTTGTTTGTTTTTTATTTTGTGAAAGTGTCAGGAAGATTTTGGGGCCTTACACCCATACTGAAGTAAAAGTTTAAAGCCAGCCTTGCACTGGATTTCAGCATTTATTTAGAACTCGGAAACTCTTCCATAGCCTGCTGACTTTCACAGAATTACCAATTCAGTTTCTTTTGTATTCTTTGTGTTCAGTCTTTCTTCTTTTTCTTACTTAGCAAATGCTAAAATTATAGTCTTCAAAGTCAGAAAGACTTGAGTCTAACTTGCGACTCCTCCTCTTACTAGCTGTGTTTCATGAATAATCATTCATAAATAAAAATTCTCTTAGCTTCTGCTTCTCACCTTGAAGGAGCAATATAAGAGCACTTGCCTCACTGATGGAGATACGTGTGGTCTATAATAATGACCCTGTGAACTATACAAGCCCATTAGGGTAAGTGTTTTATACATAAGAACTGATGTTTAAAAATGAGGTAGGGATCAACAATAGGCCTAGGAGAGGCAAAAATACTACTCCTTTGTCAGAAGCATTGTCCAGAAGGTAATCCCTGACTTTTAAACATAAACCATATCTACTGAGGTATATTTCATATACCGTAAAAGTTGGATTTTAAAAGTATAAAGTTCAGTAGGTCATTCCTGTTCTGGGTTGTGAAATAAGTAATGGCTGCTATGGTGTCAGTAGCCTTAGGAAAGTTCCCATAAACTTCTCATTGCTTCAGTTTCCCTCCCTTCTTTGGTAGCCACAAAATATTACTGTCAGGGTACAAGTAGACATGTCAGGACATTTGAGCAGCAATCTGGAACAAGTATTATCTCCACTGAAGAGGGGCCTAAGTGTCTTCTGACAAAGAAAAAAAATTCTGATATTTTAGGATGTAAAGAGTACCATGGTACTATCTGCAGAGACTTTTGCTTGCCTAACTTCAAGAAGGTTGTAAGCGGAGGAAGCAGAGGCCTTAGGCACTGAGCAAGGACAATCTCAGATATGCTGTTTCTCTGTACCTGGGCCTCCTTACTCCCCATTTTCTCATTAATCTCTGTTTATCCAACCCTCCCCCCCCCGCCGTTTTGGGTTGTTAGGGATCATTTGGTGAAGGTCATGTGCTATTTAGCCACTGCATACACACCTTATACTGTTAAAACAAACTTTAACTGCATGTGTGAAAGTCCTAGCTGTCGTTCTTCTACTGAATGGCAGATAAATTTTTCCCACATAAAACACTACCCATGGGGTAGCTTTATAAAAATTAAAATCTTCTGCTTTGTTTTCTATCATGTTCTCATGTTCAAAGTAAGATCTTGCCTTAGGACCCAAGTGAGCAAGAACCAAACATTTCTGGTCGCTGTGATTCTCAGGCATCGCTGTTCCAGCAGCTTAGTGAACTCTGTGGAGAGATGCACCTGAGCCTTCCTCCAGGTTCATTAGCGTGGGTTGATTGTCTCCTCTCTGGGAGCAATTTAAAGATCTGTTCTTGGAGTTTTGAAGGATATACTAGAGTAAAGCACATTGATTTTTAAAAGTCAGAACACAGTTCACTTTTGTAGTAGGTCTCAGCATATACTCAGCAAAATTTGGGAACATCTCTAAATCTGATTGTGGTTGCCCACTTGCAAAGTGGGGATAGTTACACACTTCCCAGAATAACTTGGTGTAACACACAGATTAATGCTTGGCACATAACAGGGATTCAGTGTATTTTCTTTTCTTCTTCCTGTCAAACTTAATCTAACCTAGAAAGGAGTAGAGTTGATGGTTCCTAGAAATGATTCTTAACTTTATTCTCTTCTTATGGTCTCTCCAGGTAAAAATCAGACCCCAGAAATTAGAACTTGGCTTTCAAAGATCCTGAAAATTTTTATTATGAGAAGTTCACAAGGAAGATGGGAACTACTAGCTACACTATCTAAGAGCCCATTTTTAGTTTTCCGTATGTTCTTAGATATCTGGAGTTCCATGTGTCAGAAAAATAGAATCTAGTGGAGAAGTTCACCAACAAACCCAGACTTTCTCCAGGTTCATTGACATGAGTTAATTGTCTCCTCTCTGGCAGCAATTTAAAGATCTGTTTAATAACCTGGAGTAATGCAGCATGGATCTTCCATAACTTGCCCAGTGCAGATTGAACCCACATGCCCCGTCTGGAACCTTCAAGTGCTTACTGAAGTTGACATAGCTGCACATCTCAACACTAGGTCTCAGAAGTTCAGATGGTCCTTGCAGCCACAAAACCACACCTGTGGCAGCAGGGCAGAAATAAATTTTTCCAGAACACATTTGGAAACTTTCTGAAAGTCAAAACCGACTGAAGGAGAAAGAATCAAGTTAGTGCTGACACTCTAGACTTCACTAGCTGAGCTAAGAGTCTTACTTTGAAGAGTTGAAAGGAATTGCTGTTAAATAAAGCCATTGATTTTGTTTGCTTAAACAGTCTAGAAACACTGCAATCAATGTGAAGTCATGGGAAGTTCTGTGTGCTGAAATGTTGGAACATTCCAAATGCTGCATTTTTTAAAATGTCACTTGGTGGGTGACATTAGCCTTTTTATTCATGAATGTGATTTTGGAGCCATTCATAAACATTTGTTACTGACTTTGTAAGTGACAAAAATCTAATTAATATTGACTATTACTGTTGGGTATCACAATGTTATTTGTTTTACTTTTAAGAAATTTTGTTTTATTTATTTATTTATTTATTTATTTGCTTGCTTGCTTATTTATTTATTTATTTATTTATTTTTGCTTCATATAAATAAAGCAATCCTCCCACATACGCATACCTTCTCTCTGGCACTAATATAAGCTATGTGCTTAAATACTCTGTGGCTGCTTGGTTTAAGTCACCTCTTAATATACAAACTCTAAGTATGGTAAAGTGGGATGTATGCAAAGCTTATCTCCAATGTCTCATTTTTCCCCCAGTGAGAATTTTCTTTCTTAGTGATTTGTGTCTTAGAAGAGGAACAATACATTTCTAATTTAGAAAGATAATTGCGAAACTCGGTTAGAGTAATTTACTCTGTGTAACTATGATAGAGTGACTAATGTCTCAGGGATTTCCAGTGCTCCCTAATCCTCTGCCCCACATTACATCCCCAGGTTTGTTCTAGAGATGCTAGTAGCTCCAGAAACCCTGGGCTAGGGAGACTGATACTTAAGTTATAAAAGGTTAAAGACGATGCTTCCTTATCTCTGTGGTTGATATAGCTTAAAAGGGTGGAACCTGCATAGAGAGAGATGGTGTGACCTTGCTTCAATAGAAATAGTTTTGAGCCTAGGTACCCACCAGGGGCAACCCATACCTGCTTCCTGAATCTGCTCCGTTTAGAAGGTTTGACTGAAGATATAGTATAGAGTTCTTAAATTTGTGGTTCTTAGGTTTTGTCTAAAGAACCAATTCAAGTTCCATTACAAAGTGATTAAGTCCAGTGATTAGGTGCATCAGCTAGTAAATCTGAGAGTGTTGGGAGGTCTGCCTTGCCCTTTTATTAGCAATATAGACTTGTGTTTGTGAATGTCTGACATTTTCTTCATTCTGTTGTTTTAAAGCCAAAAAACAAAAAGTAGCTAAATAACACAGAAATTATAATTTTAACTCAAAATTTAAAAGTCATATCTTGTTTTATGTGTTTTGTGAAAATAATTATATATTATAATTATCCTATATTAATTATTATATATAATTATTAAAATAATTATATACTAGTGATAATATTGCTGCCATGTGAAGTAGTGTTACCAGTTTTGTTTTGAGTGCTACACATCATATGTCAGACACTGCATTTGGGATTATCATCATATTAGTACCTCAATTCTTTAAAAATCTGGTTTGTGATTGGTCTGCTCTGAAGTGGATTGTGCTTAAGGCTCAGCTGGCTGATAAGCCCTTAATTAAAGATGAATATTCTACTAGTAGTTTTGATGCCACTTGTAATGGTTATGATAATGATGAAAACTCTCCTCCAAAAATGAGATGAAATCCTCAAACCAGATGACTTATTTTGTGGGTAACAGCTTGGAGCACATCCCTGTATTTGGGATGCTCTATCTTTGTCTTCTACTTAGATTCGCTGGGACAGGTAGATGTGGGGTAACTTACCCCACTTCTCTAATCTCACATCTGTTTGAACTCTGCCCCCTGGAAGCTCCTTCATTGGTGGTTGTGTTCTTTGCCACCTCATCATCTCCGTGAAAGTTTACCTATCAAATCTTGAAAACAGGGTTTGTTCTGTGGCTTTCTACATAGAAAAATTATATATTTTCTCTTCAAAAACAGCCAGATACCCAGTATTCTCTAATGTAATATATATTTCTGGACTTCTCTGCTTTCTTCCTTCTGCTTTTCCACCCCATAGGGTTCAGACAGACAGATGAGTGTTGTAGAGCAAATCATATTAGTATGAATGGTAGGGAGACATTTCTGACTATGGTCTGTATATGATTGTATATTTTGCAACTTTTAAGTATTGTTCTATCTAAATATAAATTGACATATCAAACTTCACTGTTATTTCTCCTGCCAGTGACTCCAAGTTGTCAGCTAGAGTTCATTTGAGGAAAAGCCCAACCCTTTTGGGTCTCAGAAGCCAGAGGCAAGTTGTGTCAAGTACATACCAGTCAGGTTCAGAATCTGCCTCCTGTAGATCTGGTTCCCTTACTTATTACTTTCACAACTCAGCATTCTGGAACCTGGGGTTAACTATTTGTCAGGCAGGGCTCTATATTTCGAGATGATAGTGAAGGGAGGGCCCATTGGATGGTAGTATAGGTGGTATAGATCCTGTTGCTTTTACACTAACAAATATAAATGCTGGTGTTTCTGGTCACCATCTTTATCCATCCCACTTGAGGTATAGCCAATTGAGTCCCATATGCTTTGGATAGTATATCTGAGAAATTGTCACCAAGAACATCATTGGGAAAGACAAAATACCTTAAATATATATCTATTGCTTATTTGGTAGACCTAATAAGAAAGTTAATATATAAAATTATCCATCAGAAATAAAACACTATTATACTTCAGAAGAGTTTAAAGAGCTCTAGAGCTGTAGTCATATGATTTTCTTTCTTCATAGGCCAATAGTTAGCAAATGTTCTTGCTTTATATCATGTCCTTTCTATTATGCTGAGAACTGACATCCTTAGCATTTCTACTGCTACATCTTCATCCAACTCCATCATTTGGTTCTGGTACTGACTGGCATTCTAACTGATTTGCTCGTTTTTGCTTTTATGCTCTACAGTCACGGCACACTTGGTGTTCATAGTAGAACACATTAAAACAGGAGTGTGAATATGTCACTCCTCTGTATAAAAATATTGTTAGCATCCACTGTCCTTTTCAGAGTAAGCCACAGGTCTGACAGGGCCTAAATGTCTCTGCTTTTATTCCTTGCTATTCCTATTAAATATTTGCTATGGCCACCTTGGCCTCCTTGTGGCCCAGGGGCTTTGTCTTCTTGGTTCTCTGTCTCTGAAGTGCTATTTTTAGATATTGATCTTTATTCTCCTTTCTGTTTGTGCACCTTTATTTACTGCCTTCAGGGTTTCTGTAAAGATGGAGTCATATGGATTAGATTAACTCTTACCTTGACAAATAATACTGGAAAAGAAGGGAAAATTCCACAGTCGTTTTCACTTCTTGAGAAACGAGGAAGGTAACTGTAGTAATGATTGCCCAACATTAAAGCTTGGTGTGATTTCCTGGCCCACAGGGCATTAGAGGAATCCAGGCAAGATCAGTATATAAATACAACAGTGAAATTCTTTTTTTTTTCCTTAGACTCATCTTTTATTTTTTTTCTCTTTTTTTTATTATTATTTTTTTCTTTTTAGTTACATTTTGTTAACTCTGTGTCCCAGCTGTATCCCGCTCCCTCATTCCCTCCCCAACCCCACACTCCCTCCCTGGTCTCCTTCCTGCCCCTTTCCAAGTCCACTGATAGGGGAGGACCTCCTCCCCTTTCATCTGACCCTGTTTTATCAGGTATCTTCAGGGCTGGCTGCAAAGTCCTCCTCTGTGGCCTAAAAGACTGCTCCTCCCCGGGGGGGGGGTGTCAAACAGCCTGCCCTTGAAATCCTGTTAGAAATAGTCCGTGTTCCCCTTACTTTGGAAAGACAAATGGGATGTGCATTGAACTTATGACAGGAGTCTACCACAAAAGGCATCTGAAAGACTCTACCTAGCAGTGTTTCAAAGCAGACACTAAGACTCATAACCAAACCCTCGGCAGAGTGCAGGGAATCATATGAAAGAAGGGAAGTTAGTATGATATGGAAAGGATAGGAGCTCTACAAAGACCAAACATATCTGGGCACAGGGTCTTTTCTGAGACTGACACTCAACCAAGGACCATCTATGGATATAACCTAGAACTTCTGCTCGGATGTGGCCCATGGTAGCTCAGTAACCAAGTAGTTTTCCAAAGTAAGGGGAACACGGACTATTTCTAACAGTGAAATTCTAAGTAGCACATGAACTGACAGAAAATGAAAGAAAAAATGCTAATAATAGCTAGAGATTTAAAAACTCTTAATAATTAATAAAAAAAACAATCAGAACATTGGTAAGAATGTAGAAGTACTAAAGAACACTTTCAATCAATATTTGTGGAATATTGATTAGAACATTCATTCAGCATTATTAGAATGCAATTCTTTACAAGTGAACATTGAACAGTTATTAAATATATTCATTTGTACCACAGAACAAGTCTCAATGAAGTTATTTAAGTCCTATAAATTATATTCTCTGATCACAGTGAAATAAAGATCTACATAGTGACACATACCTATTTTTCCAGCACTTTAGAGACTGGTGCAGAAGGATAATAATAAGTTCAAGGTCAGCTTAGGTAAAATAGCAAAAACCCATTCTCAACAAATAAGGAAACACACAGAAACTGAAAAGGGAGGTGCTGAGATGCCGCCAGGCATACATACAGGCAGACATACAGGCAGACATACAGGCAGGCTCTGTAGGCAAAGGCACTTGCTACCAACTTTGATGACCAGAGTTCAGTCCCTAGCAATAGCATAAAAAATCAGACTCCTGCAAGGTGTACTCTGACTTCTACATGCACACGTGTGTATACAAACATATAATAAGCCAATAAATGGATTCATAATAAAAAGCCTAAGGAAAAGATAGAAACTAACAGGAAAATAAATGAAAACTAAAATATTTAGAAATAAATCGTGGCTCAAAAACAAACAGAAAAAAGCCCAAAACCCAAAAGAAAATTAGAAATTTCTCTGAATTAGATAAAAATAAATATATATTTTAAAACTTCTGAGTTGCCATCATCAAGGATTAGAGAAAATTTCTTAGCACTAAGTATATGTATTAGAAGATGAGAACGAGATTTCCATCAAGTTCTGGAGAGTAAGAAATAGCCTGTATCATTTGATGTTCTATGAGTACACTCACTGGCCAACAACTCCATAAAAGGAAAACAAATTTTTAGCACTCAGAAATTTATTTCTTAGTCCGTGGTGTCTAGAAGGAGCATTGTTGTCCCATTATTGGTTAACTACATTTTAATTCGCTCTCTCTCTCTCCCCTTCCCTCCCTCTCTGCCTCTCCCCCCACTCCTATTTCTATTTCTATTTCTCTCTCTGTCTCTCTCTGTGTATGTGTGTGTAAGCTTCAACTGCAGTTGATAGGTTTCCATATGACTTTTTAAAAATATCTTTAGAGCCATTATCCCTCACTGTATTCCTTTCTCTACTTTGCCCTCCCATTCCTCATGCCGATTTAACCTTTGCTGTTCTGTTAATCTTTTTAAAGCCTTCATACCATTGCTTTCTATCTCTCCTTCTTCAAAGCTTCAGGCCCCATGATACCTTACTGATTTTCCGACATCCTGGTTATTCTATATGAAATGCATCTGAAGATACAAAATTAACATCCACAGATGAGAGAAAAATATGGCATTTATCTTTCAGGATCTAGGTTAGCTCACTCAGTCACTATTTCTGAGGACACCTATTTCTGGTTCACAGAGCATGCTGGCACTGACATGGAAGTTTCATACCTACTGGCTAGGTTTTATAGTGCTGGAAGTCACTAAGCATGCTAACGGAGAAAAGTGATCACCAGTCTTACCCAGCTGTGAATGACCTGAAGCCCAGTAACAACTGGCGTGGTATGACATGGCCACTGGTGCAATAATGACATGAAGATCACGAGAGTAGGCAATTGCCAAGACTATATAGGTCAGTCTCTCCAAACTGATGACAAGGCTCCATTGCTGAAGACAACACCTACCCATTCATTAAACCTGGAGAAGTCAGGGTGGTGCTTACGTAGAGCCTTTACTCTCTGCCCCAAATGGGATGTCTCTATTATATCCCTCTCTTCAGGACTCAGGTAACCCGGTGAAAGAGGAGGCAGAAAGAGTGTAAGAGCCAGAGAGCATGGAGGACACCAAGGAAACAAGACCCTATAAATCAACATGACCTGTAATACCTCGGGTCTCACACCTCAGGAGTTCAAGATCGCGCCCTTCCCAGAAACTCTCACAGACCACGGACTCGTTGCAAAAGCAAGAGGTTTATTAACCATTGCGCAATGGGGTCACCCCTGCCAGTCAGCAAAGAGTGGCACCGGGAGACAAAGGCCTTTAGGTTTTTAAAAGAAAAATTGCAGGAAATTTGAAGTTGCAGTTTTGGCAATTTAGGATTGGATGAGGAAGCTATAAAGTAAGATAATTGGTTAGTCTTAGGTGCTCAAGCTTGGCCAGTCCTGCCAAGTGTGGATGCAGCTGTAATTGAAGGTGGGGGTGGTTAGCTCATCCTTGAAGATTAGGGCTGGAGGTCAAAAGCTACTCAGAAGTCTGGGTTTGTTGCTAAGAAACACTATCTCGAAGATAAGGGTCTGGTCATTCTTTTTGCTGAATGAAGGTCATTGCTTGTTCGATTTTTTTTTTTTTTTTATCAAAGTTCATATGTCCTCACAGAGACTAAAGTAGCATGCACAGGGCCTGCACTGGTCTGCATCATGTCCTTTGAGTATATACTATGGCCTCTAGTTTAGTGGGGGTTTTTTTGGGGGGGGGTGATTTCTGAGTGTGTGAATGAGTGGGTCTCTGCTTTTTTTTTTTTTTTTTGCCTTTTTTGGGGCTCTTTTCCTTCTGTTTGTTTTATCTTGTCCAACTCTGAAGTTTTAGTTTTTGTTTGACCTAATTTTATTTTATTATTGTCCCATAGAAGCCTGTTTGCTTTCTAATGAGAGACAGAAAGGCAGTGGATCCAGATGGGAGTATAGGTGGGAGGAACTGGGAGAACTAGGCGAAGAGGAATCCATAATGGGATATATTATGTGAGAAAAAAACTATTTTCAGTAAAAAGAAAAAATGAAACAGACTGTGTAAATGCATACGCATATATATGCAATATCAATTAGTGAAAAACAAGGCCACATACTTGAAGGGGAGTGAGAAAGGGTTCATGGGAGGGTTTGGAAGGATGGAAGAACAGGAAGAAATGTTCTGATTATATTATAATTTCAAAATTAAATTAAAACTTTTTAAAGAAAGACCATACATTCTGTATCTCTTTATATGTTGCAATTATCAGAAGTTTGTATTTACTTAATATTAATAAATAGTTACATACTTTCTAAAAAAAGATCATGGAGTAACCATCTGCTTTCTGATTAGATTCAGTCCCCCTGCACAAAAGCACCCACATTTGGTATCATTGTTTGGCCAAGAACCTGTGGCTATACAATTAATGGGAGAATCTATTACTATTATTCTGCTAAATGGGACATACTATTAAACCTGCTTCTAATGACTTGTTATACCCACATGTCAGTTCATCTCTTAACCTCATTAGTAAAGCTTCTGTTTGCAGTAGATAGTGGTTGTGACAGACCCACAACTGACCAGGGTGCAGAGAATAAGAGCATACAGGATGCTCAGCCCTAAGTGGATCATATATATTCAACCCTATCCTTTCAAGGCTCATGGATCATTGTGAAACAAGGAGCAGAAATGACGTTAAGAGCCAGAAGTGGTGAGTGAATACAAGGAAATGGTGTCCTCCAGACACAGTAGGGACGCTACACATATAAACTCACAGTGGTTATGACAGCATGCACAAGTTTTCTGTAGGCTCAAGCCAGACTAAATCCCAGCATGGAGATGGGAGGTAGACATGAAGGGACACCCTCATCCAAGGAGCTATTGGAAATTGATGATTGTTAGGAAGTAAAGTATCATTTTTAAGTGTTTCTGCTTGTTGGACAACCATAGCCCATCAGAATAGTACACATTCTAAGAGCAACAATCAATAAATAGGACCTCATGAAACTGAAAAGTTTCTATAAAGTGAAAGACACTGTCATCAGAACAAATCAACAGCCTACAGACTGGGAAAGGATCTTCACCAACCCTATATCTTACAGAGGGCTGATATCCAGAATATATAAAGAACTAAAGAAGTTAAAAAGCAAGAAATCAAGCAATCCAATTAAAATGGGGTATGGAGCTAAATAGAGAATTCTCTGTAGAGGAATATAGAATGGCAGAGAAACACTTAAAGGAATGTTAAACGTCCTTAGCCATCAGGGAGATGCAAATCAAAACGACCCTGAGATTTCACTTTTCACCCATCAGAATGGCTAAGATAAAAAAACTCAAGTGATCACACATGCTGGAGAGGTTGTAGAGAAAGGGGAACCCTCCTCCATTGCTGGTGGGAATGTAAACTTGTACAACCACTTTGGAAATCAATCTGGTGCTTTCTCAGACAATTAGGAATAATGCTTTCCCAATATCCAACTATACCATTCCTAGGCATATATCCAAAAAATGCTCAAGTACACAACAAGGACATTTTCTCAACCATCTTTGTAGCAGCTTTATTCATAATAGCTAGAACCTGGAAACAACCCAGATGTCCCTCAAGAGAGGAATGGATACAGAAATTGTGGTACTTTTACACAATGGAATACTACTCAGCAATTAAAAACAAGGAAATCATGAAATTTGCAGGCAAATGGTGGGATCTAGAAAAGATCATCCTGGGTGAGGTATCACAAGAGCAGAAAGACACACATGGTATATACTCACTTATAAGTGAGTACTAGACCTATAAGATAGGATTAACATACTGAAATCTAAGGATTTCTTGTTTATCACCTAAGGATGATAAACAAGAAAGAGGACCCAGGGTAAGATGATCAACCCTCACTTAGAAAGACAAATGGGATGGACATTGGAAGTAGGAGAAGACAAGTAACAGGACAGGAGCCTATCATAGAGGGTCTCTGAAAGACTCTACCTAGCAGTGTATCAAAGCATATGCTGAGACTAATAACCAAACCTTGGGCAGAGTGCAGGGAATCATATGAAAGAAGGGGGAGTTAATATGAACTGGAGAGGACAGGAACTCTACAAAGACCAAATATATCTGGGCACAGGTGTCTTTTCAGACACTGTTTCTCCAACCAAGGACCATGCATGGATATAACTTAGAACCCCTGCTTGTATGTAGCCCATGGCAACTCAGTATCCAAGTGGGTAGCTTAGTAATGGGAACAGGGACTGTTTCTGACATGAACTCAGTGGCTGGCTCTTTGGCCTCCCCCAACTTTGAGGGAGAAGCAGCGTTGCTGGGCCACAGAGGAGGACTTTGCAGCCAGTCCTCAAGAGACCTGATAAGCTAGGTTCACATGGAAGGGGAGGAGTACCTCCCCTATCAGTGGACTTAGAGAGGAGCAGGGAGGAGATGAAGGAAGGAGGGTGGGATTGGGAGAGAATGAGGAAGGGGGCTACAGCTGGGATACAAAGTAAATACACTGTAACTAATGTAAAAAATAAAAATTTAATTAAAAACAGTCTATGTACTTTAAAATGATAACAAAGGGAATTTATGGATAACTTTAATCCAATAGTTTTCTCAGGTCAGGTAAAGTGGATAAGTTTCTTGAAAGATGGTAACTACTAAATGTTGCTTAGAAAGAAATGACATATGCAACTAGGATTTGTCAATATTCACTAAAATCAAGTACAAAGCAAATTTTAGACTGATTAGCCTCATATCTATTAAATCAATTAAATATGCAATAAAACTTTGCCATATAAGAAGACTTTAAGCACATAAGTCTTCATTGGTGAATACTTGCAAACACTTAGGAAAGAAATAATACCGACTGTACATAGAAACTCTTCCAGAATGTTGAAGGGAATGCAAAACTTCTCAACCCATTCCATGAGGCCACTGTGAAAGCCAAAGACAAAAGAAAAGAGATCTATTGTTGAATATTCCACATAAATATAATGGAAAAATTCTTTGTTAAGTTTCATGTAGCTCAGCCTGGCCTCAAAGTCACTGGGTAGCAGAAACTGGCCTTGAATTCCTTGTCATCCTGTTTCTACCTCCTGCAGATTGTAAGTGTGTGCTACCCCAAGCAGTGAAGTGACAAAGCTTATTAAATCCTATATAATAATGTATTTAGACATGCAATGTGTCATTATCAACCAGAATTTATTCTTGGAAGGCCAGGATAAGTGAATATTCCAAATCTATCAAGGTAGTATAGATTAATTACGCATTATCGAGGTAGATGCAAAAGAGACATTGATTAAATTCAACATCCATTTGTGGGAAAGATCTCTAAGTTAAAATTAAATAGAAAAGGAACTTTCTCCACCTGAAAGTAGGCATCTACATCATTCCCATCGCTGGTATCTTACTGAAAGATAAGTCTTTTGACGGGGTGTTCTGCCTTTTACATTGAAAACATGCATCTCCCTTGCCTGTGGCCAGCATCCTCATGGGGATGGTAGCCAATGTAGCAAGACTATAGGCTAGAAAAATCATGTGCATGGCATGATGACTGATGTGAAAAATCCCAAAGAAGCTATTGCCCTAGAGCAACTAAATACACCTATTGATAAGTCATTTTATTTAACTCCTAGATATATAAGATCAGTATGCAAAAATTAATCATATTTATACATACTATCATTAATTAAAAATTTAATTTTAAATACCACTTATAATACTGAAAATATGACTACTTAGTTCCAACTTTGAAAATTTTGTGTAGATGTATGTGCAAAAAAACTATAAAGCACAGATAAAGGAAATCAAATAAAAACTTGAATAAGTGAGGAATTATACATGTTCATGAAGAGAAGACAGTACTGTTTTCAGTTTTCCCTCAAATTATTTTATAGCTAGAACACCAATGTAATAAAAAATCTCAATGGTATTGTTACAAGCATAGATCTGAGTCAACAGGGAACCTGCTGAAATTTCCAGTTCTTATGTCCCAAGAATTGGACCACGAGTAGTCAATAGAAATAGAGGTGGTTTATTAAGGAAGAGCAAGGCACTCCTGAAACGGGAAGTGGGCTGGGGTGGTGTGGAGGGATGTGTCATGACACTCTGTGGATCATTTGTGTCACCTCCAGTTGTCTCCTACATTCTTACTCTGGTGGGACAGGGCTGGTAGTATTTCTGCCAACTGGCTTCTTTCATCTCTTAAATTTGATGCCTCTTTCTTCACACTCTACTTTCTTTTCACAGCATGTTTTCTTTTTCTTTTTGTATAAATTGGCAAATTGATTCTCAAATTTATGCAAAGGAACTAAAATAATTAAAACAAACTGAAAAAAAATGTGAGATTGACCCTGGTTGACTTGAGGATTACTATGAAGCTGCGTTGATCAAGAAAATGTATTATCAAAGGTTATTTATTTAGGAAAATGAGGAAGATAATCTATACAATACTAGAACGGTTGGATAGGAAGTGAAAGGAAGGAGAAAATGGAGAAAATCTTGGTGTAGCTTTGGTTAGGCCAATGCCCAATGCCTCTATGCTTTCATGTATCCCACGCTGGGTTTGAACTTCTAATTCCAGTGTCTCCACTTCCCAAGCGCTGGGACTAAAGGTATGCACTGCCACACTCCGCTAGATAAAGCTTCATAGATATTGTACTGAAATCACAGTCCTAAAAAAAAGATAAATTGGGCTTTATCAAAAAATATCATTGAAAGAGTTATGTAAAAATCATAAATTGGTAAAATGATTTGAAAAGCACATATCTAATAGATATGTGTGTATCTGTTCTGTAAAAAAAAAAAACTCTTAAAATTCAGTAATAGGGTCTGAGGAGATGGTTCCATGGGTTAAGTGCTTGCTCTGCAAGCATGAGGACCTGAGTTTAGAAGCCCACCACCCATGGATTAACCTGGATGTAGTGACAGAGAGAGGTAGAGATAGGAAGACCTCAAGGCTTTGCTAATCATCCAGTCTACCCAACTGATGAGTTCCAGGTTCAGTGAGAGTCCCTGTCTCAAAATATAATGTGGAACATTTGATATCAACTTCTCATTTCCTCACTTATGTCCAACCAGTACACATGCACAAATACGCATATATCACGCAAAGAAAACTTCAATGAGAGAGGAAACTTGGGGGAAATGGGTGAAGTTTTTGAATGGACAGATACTTGCTGAAGAAAAAAGATAGCACTAATGATAAGTGCGCATATGAAAATATGACTACATTATCAACACCAAAATGAGATGCCATTTATAAACCTATAGAATAACTTTTAAAATATTTTATTAATTATTTGAGAATATTATACAATGTATTTTGATCATATTCACCCCCTACTCCTGTCTCCAACTGTTTAGATCCAGCCATACCTCCCTACCTTGCCCTGTTTTTCTTTCTCAACCTCATGTTATTCTTTTTAAATAACCCATTGAGTCTTTTTTTTTCTTTTTTTGCTGTGTATGTACTCTGCTGGAGTGTGGGTCACTGACCAGTAGCTGCCAACTTAAAGAAAATCTGCTTTCCTTCCTCCAGAAGCCTTCTGTCAATAGTTTCTTAGAGATGAGGGCTCTGTCTCTTCCATGCTGAAATGTTGACTGGCTAGATCTTGTACAAATATTGTGCAGGCAACCACAGTTGCTATGAGTTCATGGATGGAGTGGTCCTGTCATGTTGATTTTCTCCAGTCTTCTCCAAACTTTCGCTTTTACAATCTTTCTGACTGCTCTTTGGAGGTGGATTCTGAGCACCGGCCAGAAGAGAAGAGACCCATTTGTGACTGAGCATTCCACAGACATTTATTCTCTGCTCTTTGACCACTAGTGAGGTTCTTTGTTGTTAACTGCCACTCATTGTTCCCCCCAAAACTTTTTCTGGTGAAGACTGAAAGCTATGGATAGATAGGTATGAATTTAGAGGGCAGTTTGATACCATGTCCATTTAACAAAGTAATAGCAGTAGGTTCACCACTGGGGGCCTGTGAGTTACCCAACCATGAGTTCTTGGTCATATTTACAGTACCAGGCACGTGCTTACTCCTATGGAACAGGCTTTAAATCTGATCAGAAATTGATGGTTATCCCATAACATATGTGTCACTATTACACCCATGGGAAGTCCTGCCAAGCTGATTATTACTGTAGTTCACTAAAAAGAGATACTCCCTGGCAAAGAGACACCTTGGTGGTGGTGTTCTTTTATCAGTCAGGGACAGAGCAGACGGCAGGCCTTTGTTCATCCTAGCTTGATGCCTAGCTTGGTGGCCAAAGCTGTTTTATGCCTAGAACACATAAAAAATCAAATCAAATCATATTCAAGCAGCATAGCTTGGAAGGAGGAAGACAGAGACCGGTGGTCTGCCATGCCACAGGTGTAGGCAGGAAAGATGCTCACAGACCTGTTCTCTGACCCGTAACATAGGTAGGCCATAGACACGCATAGCTGCACCTGCCACCACACAGCACAGCACAACACAGCAGGGAGGAGGAAGACAGCAAGAGACCTGTGGACCTCTATGCCATCCACAGATTTGGCACCGCTCAGGCCGGCTGCAGACACACGCTTGTTGCTGCACCACACAGTTCGGGCAGAGGATGGCACCTGAGGGTCCATCAGCTGTGTGGTGTGCCAAGAGCATAAGTGTGGGAGAGCTGACCCTGCCACTCATCTGCTGAGGGTACAGAGGTGATGCTGCCTCCATCACCCCCTGCAGGAGCCACCACAATGTGTAAGATGTGGTGAACAGGTAGGAGAAGAAGAAAAGTAGAGCAGTTTGAGCATTATGAAGAGGGATGGAATTGGAGTCTTGAGGGAGGAGAGAAGCAGCCTGTTGTGAGTGGCCAGCCCTGCCACACAGGGCCATAGTGAGGTCTCAGCCTGAGATGCCACTGAGGGCCATGTCTGGATTTGTGGTGGCAAGGGTCAGTATTGATGTCTGTGGCTCATATTAGCACTAGAGAACATGGGGATTTTCTTGGTCAGGGAAGCCACCAGGGACCATGTGGATGTCCAGGGGCTGTGAGGAACTGGCCCACTCCTCAGTGGCTGCTGCACTCTGGAGGGCTGGCTCCTCCTCTCACCAGTGGCAGCACTCATGAGAGAGCCCTCTGCCTTAACCAGGCAGCAAAGTGGAACTGGCCCTGGTGGCAGTTGTGTTCGTGAGCCATCCTGAGGGCATAAGTGTGGGGGAGCTGACCCTGCCATGTCTGCTCACCTGCCAAGGGACACAGAGGTGATATCACCCCTTTGCCACCTGCAGCAGTCAGGAAACAATGCCCACACTGTCTTAAGCACAGGAGAGCTAGTGTTGCCCCGAACAGCTGTAGCACTCAAGAGAGTTGGCCCTGCACCTGGCCTTCCTGGGCAGCACAGCAGCGCTGACCCTGGTGGTTAGGTCACAGGTGAGCTGTCCTCAAGGATGAGAGCTCAGGACAGCTGGCCTTACCACTCCTCTGCTGTAAGGTGGCATAGGTGTGGGAATGAAGCACTGGGTGGCCTAAGCATGGCAGTGCTTGGGAGCTCAGCCTGGTAGTGCAGATAAGAGAGAGCCACCACACTGACCACCACAGCTGCCACCCAGGCCCAGATCCATGACTCTGAGATGGCCCACTTCAAAAATCTATATTATCTATGAATGGATGGGATGCGTGAAAGGGCCAGCCCTGCTGATCCAAAGCTGCAGAATAACCCAACGGAGGCTAGGTGAGGATCCAATATTGATGGTGTAATAGAAGTCAGAGATCTCAAACCAAACCCATAACTCATTGCAATAAATAATTGCAAGTGAAGATGTGTGGACAGAGGGATATACTGTGGGACACACTGTGACATACTAAAGCTACCATGATGAGATGCTTTCTATGGTGTGTGTGTGTGTGTGTGTGTGTGTGTGTGTGTGTGTGTGTGTGAATGCTATTTTGTTGAGGGAGGTTGTAAGGGCAAAAGGTGGATGGAGAGATGATCAGGATTGGGGTGCATAATATGAAATTCACAAAGAATCAATAAAAAGTTTTTAAAAAGATATAAGATGCTCAACCTTCATTCAGAAAGGCAAATAAGATAGATATAAAAAGAAGAGGAACAAGACAGGAGCCTACCACAAAGGGCCTCTGAAAGACTCTACCCAGCAAGGTATTAAAGCAGATGCTGAGACTCATAGACAAACTTTGGGCAGAGTGCAGGGAATCTTATGAAAGAATTGGAGGATAAAAAGACCTGGAGTTTCACAAGGAAAACAACAGAACCAAAAAAAAAAAATCTAGGCACAGGGGTCTTCTCTGAGACTGATACTCCAACCAAGGACCATTCATGGAGATAACCTGGAGTTCCTGCACAGAAGTAGCCCATGGCAGCTCAGTCTCCCAATGGGCTCCCTAATAAGGGGAGTAGGAGCTGTCTCTGACATGAACTCAGTGGCTGGCTCTTTGATCACCTCCCCCTGAGGGGGAGCAGCCTGACCAAGGCACAGAGGAAGACTATGAAAGACAGTACTGCTGAGACCTGATAGACTAGGGTCAGATGGAAGGGGAGGAGGTCCTCCGCTATCAGTGGACTGGGGAAGGGGCATGGGAGGAGAGAGGGAGGGCGGGATTGGGAGGGGACATGGGTAGGGCTACATCTGGGATACAAAGTAAATAAATTGTAATAAATAAGAAATTATATTTAAAAAATAATAAAAAATATACTAACGTTAAATGAGCACGTGAAAAGATATCTTTTAACTCCTAGGACAATGCAAATTAAAATCAAAAGAACGTAACATTTACAAACCGAATAACTTTAAAATTTGTTACTAATATAATACCATGTACAAAAGAGGTGCAGGGGATCTATACTCTGGGAATGAAGGAAGGTACATCTACTTTGGATAACTGAGTTATTTTAAAAGTAAATGTGTTTATCATCTATCTAGAAATCACATTCTAGTCACTCCAGTAAAGTAAAAACTTACATTCAAGCAAAGACCTACATGTAAGTGTTTATAGCAACTTTTCTTGTGATAACTAATGACCAGGAAACTACCCAATGTCCTTAACCTATTAAACAAATAAGCAAAATGTGTGATATATTATCAGGATATGCAATGAGTCTGTGGTAAATTATGCTAAGTGAAAATCTAGGTTCGATAAGATTTTTCTCTGTACAATTTCATGCTTGTGACATTTTGGAAAAGACAAAGCCACAGGGTCAAATAAGAGCAGTTGCCAGAGCCTGGACTTGAGGATAAAGATAAAGACGGAATGTAAAAGGGCATGGAGACACTTGACGGTGCCATTTAGATAGCTATTTATTTGTTCAAGTAGCAGAACTGTGCAAGGAAAGGTTAACTACCAATTTAAATAAGCGTCACATTAGGAAAAAAGGTTAAAACTTAAAATATTAACTTCATAGGAATATATCTGATGTAATATTACATATTCTTTCTAGAACCCCAATTTTCTCTATGCCTTGCTGTATTTTGTCCAAAGCACTTACTAACATATTATATAACTTATTATATAGGTTGACATTATCTTCAATCTTAACCAGCACATAATTTTTATGAGTCTTTGCCTATTTTTTTTGTTGTTTTCCAAATACATATGGCAATACTTGACAAACTGTAGGCACTAAAATCATTTGTTGAATTAGAGAATAAATAGATGAGTGAAAGATTTGTTTTACCTATGCCCTTTTTTGCTATTATAAAAGCTTATTTTTTTAATAATTATTTTTATTTTTATTGATTACAGTTTATTCACTTTGTATCCCCCCTGTACCTCCTCCCTTCTCTCCTCCCAATCTCTCCCTTCCTCTTTCCCACCCGTGTCCCTCTCCCAGTCCACTGATAGAGGAGATCCTCCTCCCCTTCCTTCTGATCTTAGTCTATCAGGTCATCAGGAGTGGCTGCATTGTTTCTTCTGTGGCCTGGTAAGGCTGCTCCCCCCTCAAGGGGAGGTGATCAAAGAGCAGGTGATACAGTTCATGTCAGAGACAGTCCCTGTCCCCATTACTATGGAGGCCACTTGGACACTGCACTGCCATAGGCTACCTCTGTGCAGGAGTTCCAGGCCATCTCCATGAGTGGTTCTTGGCTGGAGTGTTAGTCTCAGAAAAGACCCCTGTGCCCAGACTTTTTAGATCTGTTGCTGTCCTTGTGGAGCTCCTGTCCTCTCCAGGTCTTACTATCTCCCATTTCTTTCATACGATTCCCTGCACTCTGCCCAAAGTTTGGCTATGAGTCTCAGCATCTGCCTTGATACCCTGCAGGGTAGAGCCTTTCAGAGGCCCTCTGTGGTAGGCTCCTGTCCTGTTCCCTGTTTTCTCCCTCCTCCGATGTCCGTCCTCTTTGCCTTTCTGAATGGGGATTGAGCATCTTAGCCAGAGTCCTCCTTCCAGATTAGTTCCCTTAGGTGTACAGATTTTGATATGTTTATCCTATATTGTAGGTCTAATATCCACTTATGAGTGAGCATATACCCTGTCTGTCTTTCTGCTTCTGGGATACCTCCAATTAACAAATGGGACTTCATGAAACTGAAAAGCTTCTGTAAAGCAAAGGACTGTCGTCAAAACAAAACGACTGTCTACAGATTGGGAAAGGATCTTCACCAACCCTATATCTTACAGAGGGCTGATATCCAGTATATATAAAGAACTCAAGAAGTTAAACAGCAAGTAATCCAATTAAAAAATGGGGTACAGAGCTAAACAGAGAATTCTCGGTAGAGGAATATAGAATGGCAGAGAAACACTAAAGAAATGGAAACATCCTTAGTCGTCAGGGAAACACAAATCAAATGACCCTGAGATTTCACCTTACACCCATCAGAATGGCTAAGATGAATAACTCAAGTGACAACACTTACTGGAGAGGATGTGGAGAAAGGGGAACCTTCCTGCACTGCTGGTGGGAATGTAAACTTATACAACCACTTTGGAAATCAATCTGGTGCCTTCTCAGACAATTAGGAATAGTGCTTCCTCAAGATCCAGCTATGCTGCTCCTAGGCATATATCCAAAAGACCCTCAAGTATACAACAAAGACATCTGCTCAACTATGTTTGTTGCAGCTTTATTTGTAATAGCCAGAAGTTGGAAACAGCACAGATGTCCCTCAGTAGAGGAATGGATACAGAAATTGTGGCATATCTATACAATGGAATATTACTCAGCGATAAAAAAAAAAACAAGGAAATCAGGAAATTTACTTATGCCCTTTTGAGAAAACTCTGAGTAAATCACAAAACTTCATGTATCTACCTCATCTATAAGTGGAAGTTTTACTCAACATAGGGGACCTATTATTAGGGTAAAATAGGAACAAAAGTTTACAATGTTGCTATAAACTCTACAGTAATATAAAAAGTAGTACACTTTTAAAAGTAACATAGCCTTTAACTTTTGCTCTTTCTCTTTACCATACTTGTTTAGTAAGTAGCATTTATAGTTGCAGACTGTATTAGTCACATTCCTCATTGCTGTGACACAATACAAGGCAACACATAATCACTGTAAACATCTGCTGGGCCATCTCAGTGGCTCTTACTGATTCTTAGGTTGAGAAGGCTGTGAGTGAGAGAGAAGATCTGTGGAGAGTAGGCATGAAACATTGCATTGAGGCAAGAAAGATTTGATCTACTAAATACATAATTATACAGTGCATCCTATTTCTTTTTTTATTTTTTTTCAATTTTTTTAACTTTTTTATTTTTTATTAATTACAGTTTATTCATTTTGTATTCCCCCATAAGCCCCTCCATCCTCCCCTCCCTATCCCACCCTCCCTCCCGTTTCTGCATGCATGCCCCTCCCCAAGTCCACTGATAGGGGAGGTTCTCCTCTCCTTTCTGATCTTAGTCTATCAGTTCTCATCAAAAGTGGCTGCATTGTCCTCTTCTGTGGCCTGGTAGGGCTGCTCCCCCCTCAGGGGGAGGTGATCAAAAAACAGGCCAATCAGATTATGTCAGAGGCAGTCCCTCTTCCCATTACTAGGCAACCCACTTGGACACTGACCTGCCATGGGCTACATCTGTGTAGGGGTTCTAGGTTATCTCCATGAATAGTCCTTGGTTGGAGTATGAGTCTCTGGGAAGTTCCCTGTGTTCAAATTTTCTTATTCTGTTGCTCTCCTTGTGGAGTTCCTGTCCTCTCCAGCTCTTACTATTTCCCATTTCTTACCTAAAATTCCATTCACTCTGCTGGACAGTTGGCCATCAGGCTCAGCATCTGCTTTGATAGTCTGCAGGGCAGAGGCTTTCAGAGGCCCTCTGTGGTAGGTTCCTAGTTTGTTTCCTGTTTTCCTCTTCTGGCTTTCAGAGCCCCTCTGTAGCAGGTTTCTAGGTTGTTTCCTGTTTTCTTCTACTTCTGATGTCCATCCTCTTTGTGTTTCAGGTGGGGATTGAACATTTTAGTTAGGGTCCTCTCTCTTGCTTGGTTTCTTTAGATGCATAGATTTTAGTGGGTATGTCCTACGTTGTATGTCTATATGAGTGAGTATATACTGTGTGTGTCTTTTTGCTTCTGGGACAACTCACTCAGGATGATCCTTTCCAGGTCCTACCATTTACCTGCAAATTTCATGATTTCCTTATTTTTCATTGCTGAGTAATATTCCATTGTATAGATGTACAAAAATTTCTGCATCCATTCTTCAGTTGAGGGGCATCTGGGTTGTTTCCAGCTTCTGGCTATTACTAATAAAGCTGCTACAAACATGGTTGAGCAAATGTCCTTTTTGTGTACTTGAGCCTCTTTTGGATATATGCCTAGGAGTGGTATGGCTGGATCTTGAGGAAGCGCCATTCCTAGTTGTCTGAGAAAGCACCAGATTGATTTCCAGAGTGGTTGTACCAGTTTACATTCCCACCAGCAGTGGAGAAGGGTTCCCCTTTCTCCACAACCTCTCCAGCATGTGTTGTCCCTTGAGATTTTCATCTTGGCCATTCTGATGGGTGTAAGGTGAAATCTCAGGGTTGTTTTGATTTGCATTTCCCTAATGGCTAATGAGGTTGAGCATTTCTTTAAGTGCTTCTCTGCCATTCGATATTGCTCTATTGAGAATTCTCTGTTTAGCTCTGTTACCCATTTTTTAAGTGGATTACTTGGTTTGCTACTTTTCAGCTTGAGAAAACTTCCTGAACAGAACACCAACAGCACAGGCTCTAAGAGCAACAATCAATAAATGGGACCTCATGAAACTGAAAAGCTTCTGTAAAGCAAAGGACACCATCATCAAAACAAAACGACTGCCTACAGATTGGGAAAGAATCTTCACCAACCTTTTATCTGACAGAGGACTCATATCCTATTTCTATAAATTAAAAGAGTAGGAAAATATTTGTCAAATAATTTACTCTCCAGCTTTGAAAATATGGTCATTTTACCATATTGTCTCAGTGTCTAACATAGTAGACCTAGGTGCTAAAGAAGTGAATTTTAATTGGTGGATGTAAATTGTTTACATTAGGAGATTAAAGGCTGCTTAGCCTTCTTGATGAGCCTAAAGAAGATCATCTCATTTAGCTTTTTGGGCCTGTGGTTAGTGACAACTGGGACCTTTTCCAGCTGCAGTTTTAGTTGTGAGATGATCAATCCATGTGACAGTGCGTAGGACTTCTGTAACAGAAATGCACTCCATCTCATGCCGACACTAATCGTGAGTACTTGTTTCAGAACAAAGAGCTAGCCTCCAGCTCCTTGTGTGAGTGAACTAAGGATAACACTGCACCAAGTGGACTATATCTGGATTCTCTATAATGAGTTGACTTTTTCTTCTTGGTATGTGTATTTTTATTTTATTTTATTAATTACAGTTTATTCACTTTGTATCCCAGCTGTAGCCCCCTCCCAATCCCACCCTCCCTTCCTCTTCTTCTCCTATGCCCCTCCCCCAGTCCAGTGATAGGGGAGGTCTTCCTCCCCTTCCATCTGACCACAGTCTATCAGGTCTTATCAGGACTTGCTTCTTTGTCTTCCTCTGTGGCCTGGCAGGGCTGCTTCCCCCTTGGGTGGAGGTGATCCAAGAGCCAGTCCATGAGTTCATGTCAGATAATAGGTCCCTGGTCCTATTATTGGGTAACCCTCTTGGATATTGAGCTGCCTTGGGCTACTTCTGTGCAGGGGTTCTAAGTTATCTCCATGTACAGTCCTTGTTTGGAGTATCTGTCTCAGAAAAGACCCCAGAGGTTTTGGTTCTGTTGCTTCCTTTGTGGAGCTCCTGTTCCCTCCAGGTCTTTCTATCTCCCCCTTCTTTCATAAGATTCCCTACACTCTGCCCAAATTTTGACTATGCATCTCTGCATATGTTTTGATACCCTGCTGGGTGAAGTCTTTCAGAGACTGTGAGTTGACTCTTTGGAGTCCGAAGAAATTCAGGCTTGTTTTCAAAGTAGCAGGGAGGTTCTCGTCAGAAGCAGGTGGTTCTCAAAAGGGATCACATTGTCTAATGTGGATCAAGTTTGGATTCAATTCCTTAATGGCTGTGTCACTCTTGAGAAAAATGAATGATTCTCCCTGACCTCAATTCCCTCATGCATAAAATCGAAGTTCATTGCTGAGTAATACTCCATTGTATAGATGTACCACAGTTTCTGCATCCATTCTTCAGTTGAGGGGCATCTGGGTTGTTTCCAGCTTCTGGCTATTACAAATAAAGCTGCTACAAACATGGTTGAACAAATGTCCTTGTTGTGTACTTGCGCCTCTTTTGGGTATATGCTTAGGAGTGGTATGGCTGGATCTTGAGGAAGCGCTATTCCTAGTTGTCTGAGAAAGCGCCAGATTGATTTCCAGAGTGGTTGTACCAGTTTACATTCCCACCAGCAGTGGAGAAGCGTTCCCCTTTCTCCACAACCTCTCCAGCATGTGTTGTCCCTTGAGATTTTCATCTTGGCCATTCTGATGGGTGTAAGGTGAAATCTCAGGGTTGTTTTGACATCTATACAATGGAGTATTACTCAGCAATGAAAAATAAGGAAATCATGAAATTTGCAGGTAAATGGTGGGACCTGGAAAGGATCATCCTGAGTGAGTTGACCCAGAAGCAAAAAGACACTCACGGTATATACTCACTCATATAAACATACAATATAGAATAAACCCACTAAAAGCTGTACATCTAAACAAACTAGGCAAAAGAGAGGACCCTAACTAAAATGTTCAATCCCCATCCTGAAAGGCAAAGAGGATGGACATCAGAAGAAAACGAAAATAGGAAACCACCTCGGAACCTGCTACAGAGGGCCTCTGAAAGCCAGAAGAAAACAGGAAACCACCTTGAAACCTGCCACAGAGGGCCTCTGAAAGCTTCTGCAGTATAGACTGTCAAAGCAGATGATGGCCAACTGATGGGCAGAGTGAATGGAATTTTATGTAAGAAGTGGGAAATAGTAAGAGCTGGAGGGAACGGAAACTCCACAAGCAGAGCAACAGAACAAGATAATTTGAACACAGGGAACTTCCCAGAGACTCATACTCCAACCAAGGACTATTTGTGGAGATGACCTGGAACCCCTGCACAGGTGTAGCCCATGGCAGTTCAGTGTCCAAGTGGGTTCCATATTAATGGGAAGAGGGACTGCCTCTGACATAATCTGATTGGCCTGCTCTTTGATCACTTCCCCCTGGGGGGGGGGAGCAGCCTTACCAGGCCACAGTAGAGGACAATGCAGCCACTTTTGATGAGAACTGATAGACTAAGATCAGAAAGAAGGAGAGGAGGACCTCCCCTATCAGTGGACTTGGGGAGTGGCATGCATGCAGAAAGGGGAGGGAGGGTGGGATCGGCAGGGGAGGAGGGAGGGGCTTATGGGGGGATACAAAATGAATAAAGTGTAATTAATAAAAAATAAATAAAAGATTTAAAAAAAAATCGAAGTTCATTCCATTCAATCTCTAAGATATATAAAATGTACTTATTAAACATGTTCTGGGTGTTGGAGAGAAGATTGCATGGGAAAGGTTGGTGGGGGAAAGGGGAAGAAGAAAATGATGTAATTATGTTTTAATTACAAAAAGATAAGTAAAAACAAATACTGTGGTTACCAAGTTGGCATAGTCTCTTCTGAGAAAGGATTTGCCATCTCAAGGATAGTAATAATAACTCACAGAATTGTTCTAATGATAAATAGTTTTGAGAGTAGTGAATACTGTAGACCATTTTCCCTAATGCCTTTCCCCCCTGAGAAGAAGGACAATGAATGGTTTCCCTCAAATTTAGTGTCAGTGAGGTTGCCTTCTTAGTTTTAATTTGCTGTTCCCAATGGAGAGGAAGATTAACTCTAGGCACAAGCAACTATGTGAATAGCCATGGAGCCTAGGGAGTAGGTAAACATGAGGGGCAGGAAGGAGGACTATGATGAGGAAGAACCCTAATGTCTTGAGCATTCCTGCCTCCAGCTGCATTTTTGCCCTTCTGTTTATATATATCACTGTGTCTTTCTTGGTGCGGTAATTCAAACCAGCCCTTACTCCCAAGCAAAATACTACACTGACAGCATTCAGTAGGTCTCAGTCAACCACTTTGCTTTCTCCACTTCTGTCTATGGCATTGAACATACGCATAGAGTTGTTCTACATCCTCAGAGTTATCCTTAACTTCTCCTTCCTCACTTTCCACATCCAGGCGCTCAATAAAATATGCAGATTTTTGCTTTCTAAATCACAAACTGCTCCTCTCGACTTCCTCTTTAGTGGGGGGCCTCATCTTTCCCTAGGACTATAGCTACAGAATGTGACCAGTTTCCTTTTTTTCTTGTCATTTTGATGTTTTCAGTTTGTCTTCCTTACATCAGGTGCAGTGAATTATGTAGAAAGTAAGTTGATAAAGTCATCACTCCCACAGAGTGAGTGGCTACTGTATCTGAATTTCATTTTCTTTTCAGAGGGGATTTTCTGATCCACAGGACTGTCCTTGTTACAACCAGGACAATTGCAAGGCAAAGTGAAATGGTTATTAATACTAAGTTGTCAAATGATTTCTCACTACATGTAGAATCCACGTTTTTAGCACAGCACATGAAACATCTCTTTATCTCCCCTCTTCTAGTTTCTTACATAACCCCCACTTTCCTACTGTGCACAGAAACACTAGTATTAAAGCACTGGGTGCTTCTCTAAATCCACAGTGCTGTGCTTCTGCATGGTGCTTTTCTGCCTGTAATAGTGTTTCTTCAATCTTTCTGAAGAGTAATTCATGCCTTTAGGCATTGCTCATCTCTCCTTGTTCTGTGAAATCTTTATTCTATTTTCTTCCTTATAGAAACTGCTCTTTCATGAGACAAAGTGTGGCTATGAGTCTCAGCATTAGCTTTGATCCCCTGTTGGGTAGAGCCTTTCAGAGGACCCTCTATAGTAGGTTCCCATCCTGTTCCCTCTCTTCTACCGATTCTGGTGTCTATCCTGTTTGCCATTCTGAATGAGATTTAAGCATGCTCCCTAGGGTGCTCCTATATGTCTAGTATGTCTAGCCTATATTATATGGCTAATATATGCTCTTAAGTGAGTATATAACATGCGTGTCTTACTGTTTCTGGGCTACCTCCCTTAGGATGCAGTCTCCATGTGGGTTCCTGAGTAAGGGGAACAGGGGTTGCCTCTGTCATGAACTCGACTGCCTGTTTTTTGATCACTTGCATCTGGCGATGTCGCCTTGCCAGAGGAAGAGGATCCAGGCAGTCCAGATGAGACTTGATAAGCTATGGGCAGATGGCAGAGGAGGAGAACTCCCCCTTTCAGGGACTAGGAGAATGGGATAGGGGGGAAGAGGGAGGGAAGGTGAAACTGGAAGGAGCTGAAGAAGGGGGTTTTAATTGGGACATATAATGAATAAATTGTAAAAAAAAGTTTTAAAAATGAAAAAATTGTTAAAAGAAAAAAATACTCTTTTATCTGCTGTTTTGATGCATACTCACATTGTTTGGGTAACTGCACTACCTATGCTCTTTTAGTTGTGATGGAATTGTGTTTTGATAATCCATTGTAAGGGGGAAATATAATAGGTTAAAAATGTACTTAATACACCTAAACTACTTAGCCCAATAGCTTATAAAGCAGTTCACTTCAGGGTATTGGTCATTCACTTGTAATGTCATGCCTGACTTATTGCCACTACCCAATGATTTAGTATTATACCATATAACGTTAGCTTGATGAAAGAGCAAAACTTAAAGTCCGATTTCTACTAAATTAATATTGTTATTATACAATCTTAAAGTAAAAAAGGTTCTAAGTCAACCTATCATAAGTTGGACGCTAGCTAAAAAGTGTAAAATTTTTAGTTACAGGCCTTTTAAAATACTTTTTAACACTGATATTTCAACATTTACATGTGCTACGATCATAGTATGACATAAAAAATATTTGCTGAGCAAAAACAAATCAAGTTTTAATAACTTTTAGTTAGCAAAGTATGTTAATATAATTAGTTCATTTGGTCCTTGTGATAGCTATTACAAGTATTATCTTTATTTTGTCTGAGGGAAAAAGAGGCTAACGGAGGCCAACTGAATTGCTTAGGATCATATAAGCATAGTGCAACCTAGGACTTCTAACTTTAAGTCCTTTGTTATTAGAAATGTATGTTTACTTATCTAACGTTAGGCCATTACTACTTCCTAATTAATGTAACTTTTGAGTTGTATGACTTAACATGGGTAGGGCATGTTGGAAGTTGTCAGGGTCATTTGCATGGGTTCCCTGAAATCATAAGGGATCTTATAAAAGGTAGATAAGAGGGAAAACATCAGAGAGGAGATGGGAGCTGAGATTGAAGAGAAAGGTCACAGACAAAGATGTGGGCTTCCCCTAAAAGCTAGAGAAGGCAGAGAAATGGTCTTTCTCTTAGGACTTTTAAAGATTTCAGTACCGGCAACATTGCCCATGTTGTAAAAATGGTAGAACACTCACCTACCATGTGTAGGCCCTGAGTTTGATTAATAGTCTCTTCCTCTCCCCTAATGATTCATCATTTAAAAGACATTTCAAACATCTGACCTTAAAAAAGGAAAGAGAAAAAAATGCTACAGTTCCTGAACCATTAATTTTGTAACAGTTTTTATAGTGAAAATAGGAATTAATATAGTCATTTTTCATTGTTTGTCGCTGTCACTACTGCATTCCTTTAAAGACTCCCAGATGGCATGGTCCCTGTCTCTTAAATGATCAGGTACCATGTCCAGAGCCACCACATCACTGTTTTAATAAATTTATGATAGTTATAGATAAATTTAATAAATTTATGATAGGGTAGCGTGATACAAGCCTACTAATTTATTTTAGAAATACTGATGGAGACACTAAGCTCTCTATTGGTTTGTTGACACGCAGTCTATAGTCTGTAAGCATTTCCAGATTCAGGTGCACCTCACCCCACAGTCTGTGGGCATTCTCAACTCTGACACAGTGTTTGTCATTTTCCAATAGCAATATTAACTCACTACTAGGAATGTAAAAAATCATTTATAAGGATTTCTAGGGAACTACCATATTTTTATGCAGTGCAGGTCAACAACACTAAACCTGGACATATGTGACATTACGGATCATCCCAGCTTACACCATCCGCCTGTCATTATTGCTTCTGCTTATAACTTTACCCCTACATTACAAATTGATGTCTTTGTTTTGTGTTCATATAACATATGAGAGCATCAGAAAAGTCCAGAGAACTGTGCCTGACACTGCATTTCATTACTTTTAAAATGGGTGGCTTCCTCCCCGCCAGTATGTGTAGACAGGGAACTTGTATTAGGGACGGGAACGGGGGAAATCAACAATTAACGGATGAGTGAATACATGTAAATCAGATGGTGACAGTTACTGTGGAATACAACAAAGCAGGAGAGAAAGGCTGTTCGATACAGGAACAGGATCAGGGAAGTTCTAAATGAGAAGGTGGTATGTGGGTAAAGAGATCTATAGCAGTGAGGCACAAACAGAAAAAGGAAATGCCAAGGGTTCTGTGGTAAGAGCTCTTTGGTGCATGTGAAGGATAACAAGGAATTATTGTAGCTGCAAGAGGGGACAATGTAAATTATTATGAAGAGCCTCGTGGGTAGGAAAGTTTAAGGCTGTAAGTCAGCCCAAAAGGTAAGTTCGCTCAAGCACAAGTGGAAGCTATTTTGCAGTGTTTCTTATTCACTGTGTAGAGGTCAGGGTGGGAAGTATATCTGATGAGCCTAGGATCAACCATCTCTATTTTCTCCTTTTCTGAGAGGAAGCAGAATGTCAATAAGAGAATGAACAAACATAGAATCAGCTTTTAATATAGAGCCACAAAAGATATTATTTGAAAATAGAAATAAAAATAGAACAACAACAACAAAAAACTGGGCACAGGGGTCTTTTCTGAGACTGATACTCCAAACAAGGACAATGCATGGAGATAACCTAGAACCCCTGCACTGAGCCCATGGCAGCTCAGTGTCCAAGAGGGTTCTCTAGTAATGGGAACAGGGACTGAATGCAGGAGCTGGCTCTTTGATCACCTCTCCCTAAGTGGGGGGATGTAGCCTTACCAGGCCACAGAGGAAGACAATGCAGCTAGTCCTGATGAGACCTGATAGACTAGGATCAGATGAAAGGGGAGGAGGACCTCCCCTATCACTGGACTGGGAAAGAGGCATAAGAGAAGAAGAGGGAGGGAAGGTGAGACTGGGAGGCGATGAGGGAGGGGACTACAGATGGGATACAAAGTAAATAAACTGTAGTAAATAAATAAATAAATAAGATTTAAAATGTCAATTTAAATATATTATCCACTTAATCTTCTATTATTATTTCTATCTTACATGTAAGAGAGTTAGATTACTCCAGGTCAAACCAAGGCTTAACTTCTGGTAGTCTGGCCACAGAGTATACATTATTGGTCACACGAACTAGTTGCTAAAGAGAGTTAAGAAGCCCAAGTTCTATACAACCTTGGTAAATCAAGCCCCCACTGTACAACACAAACTGAATAGGACTTGCCTGTTAAGCTAGATAAAGCTGGCTCTTTAAATCCTGTCACATCAAACTGTCATGCTAGACTTGCTCTGTGTACATAGCTGCCTTGAAGCCTGCACCACCTGGGGTACGAGATTCCAAGTGCTGTAGAAAGAAAATATTTTGTCTTCCCAACAACTGTTAAACCATGTTGAATCATGACTTAGGAAGGCGCTAACAAGGATCCAGAACCAGTTTGATGATGTGCCAAATCCTATATCCATTGCCTGGTGTCCTATTGATGAGTGCTGCCAAGAATGCAGAGGTTTACTCTGAGATGACAGTGCCTAATTATGTGGGAAACTGTGAAAATGATGACACCCAAGAACCCTACTCACAAGAATGCAGGAAGTGTTGTAGGTGTCAGGACCCAAGAATCCAAAGCAGTAGTTGGCCAGACAACACTGCCACAAAAAAAAAAAAACAAAAAAAAAAAAAAAAAAAGAGTTGAGTGGAGGTCACTGTAAATATGTTTTGTTTGTTCTTACTTCATTGTCAACGCTAAGCCTAGTGTATCAAGTTTGGATTCATTCAGAAAATGAGCATCACTGGAATAAGAAATAAGACATATGAATCAGAGCTGACATGAGTGTAAGAGGAACTGAGAGAATGAGGTTCAGAACATTTATAGAAAATAATTATTGTGGAGAAGTCTAGAAGCCACCATGTCTGGAAAAATACTTCTCTGCTCCCTCCTTCCAAGTCTCACATAAATTTCTTTCATTGGCAAAGTATACAGATCGAAACAAGGAACAAGATTCGAAAGGTGTCAACTTTGGCTTAAATACTGCTGCAGACCTGGTGTAGAATTCCCATTAGTCCAGTGATCAAAGCACTGCAGACTGGAACAGCAGAGCTCCTCTCCCTCTGACTTCCAGATTTTCACTTACCTCCTTACACACTTGCTGCATGGAATCTCCAGGAGAATCACTGTTAGCATCTTAACTCTCACTGTCAACACCAGAGGAAATTAATTCAAAGTTGGCTACATCCCGAAGGTTTTCCCATCCTTGTAACTTTTCTAAACTATTACCACTTCCCAAAAGCTGTGACAAACACCAACCTCACTCCGCTTTCAGAGACAATTATGACAATTTCTGAATCGCCAATGACACTTTTAGAAACCTACCCCTTCATCACATCTTGTTTTCTCATATTCTCTTGTAATGGGGAGAGGTTATAACTCTGGCTCGGGGTTCGGCCTTGGTGTTTGGGTCCCACCAACTACCATATTATCATGAAAGTGCACTTCTGACAGGCTTTTTCACAGCTCCATTCTTGCCATTTGTGCAATGCCACTATTCTCTAATTCTGATGCTAGTCTCAGAACTTTATCTTGGTTCCTCTTCTTCCTTCCTTGTACACTTTTAAAGACCGTATTTCCAGTGCACCATCTGAAGTCTGCCTCTTTTCATTTATTTGTATAGGTTTTATGACAGACTCACTCATGTCTGTGGCTTTTACCTTAACACAGTTTTAATATAACTGATAAATCTCTCCTGTTCCTGAACTTTAAACTAATATATTGGCCTGTCAATATCTTTACTTAGATATTGGATGGAGTCAGCTAAGTTGCTGTAACAAAGGACTCTAAAATTTGATAGCATAACAAAAAGTGAGCACATTGATTTGTCAGGTAAACAACTAAGTTGAATGTTTGAGTAAATAGCTCTGATATATTGGGGGACCCGGACTACTGAGGTGCTGCTGTTTTCAGGGTCATTATGAAAAAGCAGCAGAGATCCAGGATGGTGTTTTCTTAATATTTCGAAAGTTGGACATGTTGTTCTTTGTCATAGCCCAACAACATCTTAGGCACATGCCCACTTCCCACTCCATGGAGGGCTGGGAAATGTAGCCACAAAAGAGGACTGGGCAGCCATGTCATAGCTCCCATGTAGAAAGAGAAGTAGATTCTAATGGACAGCTAGGAGTCTCATTTAGAGATTTCGACACTCTTTCTCATGTCAGGGTTTCCTTCTTCCTGTCCCTTTCTGTGTTCATTACAGTTTATCCTTGTTGCACTGAACAGGATCCTGGCAATCACCCTGAAATCCACTCTGCCATGCTTCCTGAGCCAACATGTCATAACATCCTGTTAACTTTGTGTCAAATTCTTCCTTAATCCATGTATTTTTCCTTGATTCACTGGGCTTCTGGAATAAGATACCTGTATTTGCTTTCAACCTTGCCATTCTTGAAATAATCCAGTAGCCAACTTCCAGAGGGATCTTTCTAAAACACAAATTGACAAAGGGCTTTTCAAGTTCTCTAATAGTTGCTCAATATTTTAGATTAAACCAAAACTTTTAAACTTGAAAATATGTTTTCATATAATACATTCTGATTATGATTTTCCCTCTCTTCGCACAGAGCCTCCTTACCTTTCCAATTCTTCAGTTTCTTTCTCTCTCTCTCTCTCTCACTCTGTCTTCCTCTCTCATTAGATAGCAAAGAGGCAAATAAAGAAAATAAGCAAAAAACAAACAAGCAAAGAAAAAGCACAGAAACACACACATAAAGACACAGAAACACACACAGATACAAACACAAACAACATAAAAACACAAAATTAGAAAACATAATTCAAAATCAAAAGACCAGTAAGATTTTTTAAAGAATCCAAACAAATCAATACAAAACAAGACAAAATAAAATCTCCAAAGACATTAGGTTCATTCGTGTTGGCTATCTACTGTGAGGAATGGGCCATGGTCTTAAAAGTAGCATGTTTTCTGGGTGAAAGTCCATTAGAGAAAACTAACTTTTCCTTTGCAAGCATTTGTCAGCTAGAGATAGTTTCTTGTTTAGGGATGGAGGCTCGTGTCTATTCTCCCTCTTAGCACTGGACCCCATCTGGCTTAGAACTATGGAGACCCTGTCTGTGTACACTGCTACAGTCTCTGTGAATTCATATGTGCCTCAGTCCTGTTGTATCTGGAAGACACTGCTTCGTTTGTTTTTTCATCCCCTCTGGCTCTTACAGATTTTTTTGCTCCCCCTTATGCATAGTATCCTGAGCCCTGGCAGAAGAAGTTTGATGAAGATATCCCATTTATGACTGAATATTCCAAGGTCTCTCACTTTTTACACTTTTTCTAATTGTCTCTGTACTAGTTCCTGTATCCTGCAGGAGGAAGCTTCTTCGATGGTGGCTGAGTGAAACACTGATCTATGCCGGGTGTTATTAGGAGTCATTTATTACTCTCTTCCATTAGCAGGGTGATAGTATTGGTTTTCCCCTAGGTTCATGGCCTATCTAGTCCCGTGTCCTTGGCCACCCAAACCGTGTCAGACATGGATTCCGTCTTAAGGAGTGGGTCTTAAATTCAATCAGATCGTGGTTGTTTACTCCCATAATGTTTATGCCACTGTAGAACCAGTGCATCATGCAGGCAGCTCAACCTTGTAAATTCTGGGGAAAGCTCAACTTCTTAAAGTGTGTGTTAGGAATCTTTTGTGAGTACCTGTTCAATACATATTCATGGAATGAACAAATGATTCAACTCTTGTTTGCTGTTTGAGTCATAACAGCAACCATGCCCTTACATTTACCAATGTCACTGAACAAACACATGGAAGTTATTTAAGTTATTTCCATCTGCTGTGTATTTCATACCACAGTGTTTTTACTGTTCCTGCTTCAGATACTTTTAATGTCTTTTTCTTCTAAGACTTTTACTCAAAATATTATTAGTTCTTTTATTCCTTGTCTCCTAAGAAATGTTTATGCACAGTATAATACATATTGCACTTTCCTATAATGTTATTTTTACATATGTATTCATCATTTAACACATAAGTTCATATACACACCCAAGCACATGTATATAAACAGGTACATTTGAATCTGAGAATAATTATAGATCACTGGGAGATGGCATAAGTAGGATACCCACTTCAGACTGAGAGTTTGAGGCCAGGAAAAGCTCCTCTGGAGCTTTTATGCAGAAACTTGGAGTTTATTTTGGGCACTTGTCTTCGCTTACTCATCTTTTGCATACTGTTTAGCCTGCTGCTTTAAATTCTGGCTAGAGGTTCATATGTGTGGTTCTTTGTGCTTCAAAAAACCTGTCCTGCTGGTTGTTGAAATCCTACCTGTTCTTTGAGATTCAGTTCCAGCTTTGTTTCTTTTATGAAAACTCCCTGGCTATGCCAGGCTAAAATAATCATTTATTATCAATTAAACACCTGTTCTTAACCACCTTGACTGTATTTAAGATGAAGAACTAACTATATCTCTTATGCCTGGCTGATGCCCTGCTCCCTTTGAACTTTTTTTTTTCAATATAAATATCTCTGATTATTGCAAGCATTCTTTTTTATGATATGAGCTATAATCCCAATGGCTTGGTTTGTTGTCATTTTGTTTAAGGTACGGTCTTACTATGTAGTCCAGGCTGGACTCTAATTCACAACACTCCTGCCTCAGTATCCTGAGTGATAAATTTAACCATTCCTAAAATATGTCAGCCTAAGCTCAGCTTGGTCCTTGTGGTCTGGCCTGGCTGCATTCAAAGAAGAATAGCACTAGCTCCCTCACTTTAAAGCAAGATTTTTAACTTCTCCTAGGCTTGTGCTGATTTTTTGTTTGTTTGTTTGTTTGTTTGTTTGTTGGCAATTGTATTGCCATCTGAAATCACACGGCCTTGAGAATGAGAAGTCCTAGCTCAATTCGACTCTGCTTTTTTTTCTGACTAAAAAACTTTACATTTTTTTTTTCCTTTAAAACACATTGCTTTACTCATTTCATCAATACAACATACTGGAAACTTTTAAACAAAGTTATTTCTATCTGAAAGTATTTGTTATTCTTCCAAGCTTTATGTCGTCAGCATAAAAGACATTAATATAGTATTAACAATAATAGTTGTGGTTTTAACTCTAGCATGGCACTACATGCTTTCTTAAGAACATCGATTAATCCATTAATCACCACCTTTACTTAGTTCCGGCAATTACATAATTGCTATGCACTCAAGAGTTCTTACTTTTCCACAGGGGTAAGTAATTTGTCACCCTTGTCAAAGTTCAATAACATGCCTATGCAGCATAGTATTGTGTGGTAAATTTAAACTGGGAATATGAATACTTCCTAAAATTACAATGAATTTATTTTATGTGTTTGGGTGCTTTATTTGCACATACAGGTGAGTGCCTGGTTGCCAGAGGAGGCCAGAAGAAGGATTTGGATCCATTGCTGGAGTGATAAGTGGTTGTGAGCTGAAATATGCGTGCGAGGCAGTGCACCTTGTAAGCAAGCACACTTATTCACTGGTACACGTCACAAGTCACCTGATACGGCTTCATGAAATTAGACTCGGCCTGTTGGAGAGTCTACAACAAAACTGAGGCTGTGGAAATTTCATTAAGAACAGTCAATCTTCTTATACCCTTTTTTGAAAGAGAATGTAGTAGCAGTTGCCATGATCAATACAGTTGTAATTGCCAGGATACAATGATATCTGCAAGCTATACAAGATCAATGTCTAAGACCAATTGTTCTGTCAATCTTCCATGCTTCCTTGATTTTGAAGGGAAAATACAGAGAAACACAAACTGGCCTGAATGTTTTACTGTCTGAGGGAATGTCTTTGTCTCTCACGAACTGGAAGGCACATTATACTCCAAGAGGCATGGACTCTAACCTGAAAAACCTGTGACACATGCCTCTCAAAAAAGGTAGGCCAGGCCAAGCCTGTGGTACCATGTACCAAGTCTTCTGGGAAAACAACTGTTAACCTTAACCAAGGAGCCAACTCTCCAGCCCAGAAATGAGGATACTTTTATTTAGCAAAATATTCAATGCAATGAAGATGGTTTTTATTCAGAGTAAGACCAAAAAACTGATTACCAAAAACCCAGGAGAGTGACTCTTGAAAAGTAAGACATTTATTTTTTTATGAAATGAAAGTATATAAATTAGAATGATGGGTAGTAATATGAGAGGCTGTAAATGTGACAATCAGAAGAGATTTTAAAATGAGAATACGGAAAGTAACAGGAAGAAATTAAAGGAAGGTGAGTGTTGCTACATTTCTTCCTCACTTAGGCATTGAAATAACTGAAGTGGGTATTGAGGCTTAAAGAGGTAAATAACTTGTCTGAGGTTTGCCCCTGAAAACGAAGCATGATTTCAACCCAGATTTCTCAACTCAACAAAGGCTGGGAGGCTTAACTTCACTAGGTTCTTAATTTAGGAGGAATGTATGTAAGGGGAATCCAGGATTTAGGCAGAAGCAGAAGGGATAATTCAGAACAGCTTTAGGATGGATTATTTCTGATTCAGTGGAGAAGAAACCTAAGCCTGGAATAGCATGGGACTAACCTAAAAAACAGACACAGTTAAGAAAAGCAAGAGACACACTCAGTCTATAATGAAAATAATGGTATGGTCCGTCTTTTAATTTTTAATCAATTAAGTAGCTAGTTACTTAATTAATTCTCTTTACATCCTGACTGTGGTCTTTTGAACCCCCAGAAGAAGCTGCAGCTGAGGCTTGGGGCTTTGATAGAGATTTCCTTGTAGCACTGTGAACCGAGAATGTAGATTGTTCTGGGATGAAACCTATAGACAAACCCTGGGAGATTTGCTGGCCATTCTCTTTACTTAGTAGCTACATGAGGGAATTGGGGATAAAGGCATTCCACAGCGCTCTCAAGGACATATGTAATCTACGCAGCTAGATTCAATATGTAATTGAACGCAGCTAGCCTGACTTCAGAGGCCATCCTTAACACCCATAGCACTCAGTCTTCATGGATGCTACCTGCACTGCGAAGTCTTCTTAGACTCTATGGCAGCAGCAGACTTCTTCATCTTCCAGGTTTTTGCTTTTGTAAATTCACTTTGTGTGGTGTGTGTGTGTTGTTGTTGTTATTGTTTTATGAAATTGTTTTCTCTTGCTTTTCTGTCTGGTTGGGAGGCCTGAGAGCAGGCCTGGGGCCAAGATTCCCAGCTGTAGGTTATGGTCACAAACAGTGGCTTACTTAGGCAGAATCACATTTTACAGGAAAAGAAAGAAATTTACAGAATCAACCAGAAAGCTGAAAAGTGCTGTTAAAATGTGAAAAGAAAACCAAGGAAGTAAAGGTGGGAACACAAACAAAATAAAAAAGAACAATTACAAAACCTGTTCAAAATTTGGTTAAAAGACAAAAATTAGTTACTACTTAGAAGATACTTAGGAGAATGTGTCATATTGCAACATACTAATGTTTGCTACTGGCACATGATCTGGGTCTGGAAAGATACCAAGTTTGTCATTTGGAGGAGGAAGAGCCACATGTATGCAAAGGCACCTGTCCAATAGGCCATGGTGTGCTGAGGGAGTTTTTGGAGCTTGATCTAGCCGAGGACAGAACATAACAGGACACAAACAAAAGCAAAGTACAGAAAGCCTGAACTAAAGTGACTCTCAAAATCTGGAGGAGTCTTTTCGGAAGGTTCCCTGAGGGAGATGAATTCTGAGCTCAGATTTCAGAAGTAGAGTCATTAAGCCCCTCATCCTACCAATAAATGATCAAATGTTCATAGAATGGGTCACTGACCTATGCACAGATCACAGAGTCCTAATGGCTGGCTTCTGCTGTGGCCACTCTCTTAACTGCATTCTGCTGCTGCTACAGGAAGCCTCAACTTAACTGGCTCTAGTAAAAGCCCAAACATAGCTCATGGGATTATAGGGAGGCCTTCCTCATTACAGCAGCCATCCACCCATATATGAGCTTGTAAATATTCTTCAGCAGTGTCCATATATGAGTGAGAGGCTTTTATGATGGCTGCAAGGCTAAAATTGCCTTGTTAAAACTGAGGGCAGGGCTTGAAAAGAAGCTAGTCCTGCTACGGACCTCATACGTATCAGTTAACCAGCCTCCTACATCAAAAGGAAACAGCTTGTTGATGGGGATTGATAGTTTTAATAAAGCATGTTTCTTTCTTGACTATAGAATGATATGTTTGTCATAGAAACATTGCAAAATACAGGAAAATAAAAAGAATAAAGTGAAAGTGTAACTTCCCTATTCAGGTTTCACAAGTCACTGGTAATCCTGGCTTATAGCCTTTCAATGTTTGATGTATGTATGAATTACAAAAATGTACTATATACGTTTATCTGCATATATATATATATCATATGTTCTTTTGTTGCAGTAAAATATAGACAGCATGACATTTAAGATTTTAACCTCTTTTAGATTCTTTGACAGTACTTTAGTTGTTTTTGTGTAAAAAAAAGGAAAGAGCTGGTCTCTTTTCTCAGCAGCTGCTGCTGAGATCTAAGGGAGTTGGCCTTCTCTTGTGGTACCTGATCTTTCTTCAAAGCAAGGGACATTTGGGGAAGGCCTGTCACTTCTTGTTGACTTCTCCCTTGGGGCTGCCATAGGCATCCTTCCTCTTTTGGAAGCCTTGTGAGCTCCTTTATACATCTCCTCCATGTCTGGGCTTGCAGTGTCCTCTATGTGCTAAGAAAATTATTTCTTGTGTCTTCACTCTCTTCCATCAGGTAACACCTATCATGTGCATGTTCTAGTCACTATGTGCTTAGAGTATAGTTCTGTATTAAACTCCTTGTTTTCTAATCCCTAACCAGGGAACTGTTCAGAATCATGAACAAGCCTCTATATGCAGCTCTTTTCACGGACCCCCAGATTATATTATCAGTGGCAGTTCTGCAAGGCTGCATCCAAATGCCAGTTTAAAGTACCAGTGTGACCAACAGTGTTGCCTGGTAATGCACTGTGCTCATCTTCCATGATCTCCACTCAGCCTTTACAGATTTTGACCATGCTAAACTTGTTAAGACTCCAGGGCAACAATAAGCAAGGACAGTATGCTGCAGAACCATATTTTATGGTTCATGAGTTTATGCTGATGGGTTATTGTCTGTTTTTCTGTGTAGGCATGAACAGTGTAACAAAGAATATCTCATAAAATCAACCAACATCTTGTATTTGGATTTGTAGTACCTACTTTTAGCCTGGATCAAGCAAAGCTGTTCATTTTAACCTAATCTTCTAAATGTCACCCAACACAAACATGCAAGTTAACAGTAAGTACCATGTTGGGGTGGGATTGGAGTCACAGAGGAACCTTTTTAGCTTCTCCTAAGCATCAGGTCTGTGGTGTAGAGAGCATTCCCACTGCTGTGCAGCTGTAGCTGTGACCTATCTCCAGAATAGTTTATCTTCCTAAACTGAACTTTGTGCCCATACTAGCTTTCTTTTAATTTTTCTTCCATGTCTCTAGGAATCTCTTCTACTTTCATTATGAATTTGACTATCCTAGGTCAAAATACACTGAATTTTGTGACTACCCTATTTGTTTAGCAGAATGTGTCCAAATTTCATCAACTTTACCAAATGTTTTCGAAATTTCTTCCCTTTTTAGGACTGGATACTATGCTCTTGTGTTCATATACAATATATTTTATTATATATATCAATATATATTTCACCCATCAATGGAGACATGAGCTGCTTCTATCTCTTTGTTGAAAATAATACTTCTGTGAATGGGTCTGACCTGGTCTCTGCATACATACACTTTGCAAACTGGTGGATCTGATTCTATCTCCTACATAATATACTTTTAGAGTTGATGATATATTCAGAATTTTGCATCTAATTATATTTTTCAATGTCATTATAGACCATTAAGCATAATTTTTGATAACTAACTATTGTTTTTCCATGGTTATAGTATTTTGATTGCTTTCAATTTTTCACTACTCTAATACTATAATAAACATCCTATATGCAAACCTTTGAAGATTCACTTCCTAAATATGATAAATTTTTAAAGGAGAAATTATTGTGTCAAAAATCATGAACAGTTTTAAAGTTCTTGACATATATTTATGTATTTCTTTCTCATGAACTTTATTCTGGTTTGCCATTCAACTCTATATTTCCCAAAATAAAGACTCATTTTGCAGTCTTGGGTTCCAAGTTGGTTTTCATCTTCCAAAAACATGTTACTGGTTCTGAGTTTCTGTGAATATTATGAAGCTGAGGTCATGGATTGGTTAGAAGGAAGATTTGAGAAATTTTATTAAAGGAAATTATTAGAAACTGTCAGTCTCTTCTGTGAGAAAGGCTGGTGGTGGGGCTAGGTAAAGATTGGAGAAGAGAAAGCACAGAACACCAGAATCTTTTGAGCATTCCTATGTGAAAGTTCCTTTATACATTCTATTATTTATATAATCTATATATTCAAGAACTCTAAATGGGAGAGAGTAGATCCTCATTTCCTAGTGAGAAAAATTAACTCTTAGGAAGGTCCAGAACCACACAGTCAGATCTCTCACACTGGCTTTGATGTATGTCCACCTTATCATTGTGTTTTTAGGAGATGATCAGAAAGGTTCCAAAGTAAAAACTTAATTTAATTATTACTTCCTGGATTTGGAGAGAGGTAAAGGTTGCCATGATTGTGTGGGTAACAACATGTGCCTTCAGCTGGTGGCTAATCAAATACCCCCATAAAGAAGTGGGGGCTTAGCACTTGTGGCATGCCACTGAACTAGATGAACTGACTGATTTCCACAGATGCCACAAACCCCAGCGGAGCCACTAGCGGCCCTCACATCTGCCTGGATTAAGTGTGTGTACGAGGGCGTGCGTCAGGAAAAACCAACAGAGAAATCTGATAGGGAAACCCACAGGAGAGGCTGGAAACCAGAACCAGTTAAATGAGAAAGACTAGGTCATGGAAGGAAAAATATGACTCTGTGGCTTACTTTAGACTCCTGTGCTGCTGTTTAAATTTGGGATAGCTAATACCCTATGTATGTGAAGGTGTGACTGAATTTTTCAATGATTGTGGATAAGGTGGTGTAATTAAGTTTCATGACACCCATTCATAAGACAAACAAATACTTCAATAGTCGGTATGGCTACAGATCTTATCAGGAAATAATAGTTGTTAACTGGAGCAGTGAGTTCCTGGCTGATGTGTCATGGAAAATAGGTAGATTTTAGTTGTGTAGACAGCTATGTGTTTGTTGTGGGCAACAGGCAAGGGTAAAAGGTCCCTGATGATTTGATGTGCATTTGGGGGAGGGAAATTTGTGACTGTGATAAGCAGAACCCCATTAGCAACAGGGAGGTAGCCCAAACTGCCACTTGCAGTACCAATGGTGGCTACTTAGTAGCCATCAAGAATTCTATCAAGCCAGGGTTAGTCTAGGGAGGTCTACTGGCAGAGGGCATGGGAGCCGTCCCAGGTCAGAGTCCTTGTTACCTGAAGGTGCTTCTTAGCGTGTCCATTAGTTACATGTCAGCTCCTTGACACGAGAGTGGGCCTGGATCATGTTATAATAAATCCACTGTGTGTGTGTGTGTGTGTGTGTGAGAGAGAGAGAGAGAGAGAGAGAGAGAGAGAATTCATAGTCACATACAAACAAGTGGGTAGCAGCATTTGTATTTGGGGTGGAAACTGAGAAATTAGATAACAACTCACATGCAGGAGATTTTTTCTATATGTGGTGAAATTGCCTTAAAAGAAAAGAAAAAAATCGTAAGTGATGAAATGTGAATTTTCTTGTCCGCGTGACTCATATCGTTCTACTTTGTTAAATATTTGTAAGTCAGATGCAGGCAATGCAAATGATACTGACTGGACTCTCCAGCTACCCACACTCTTCATTCCTCACTGTGTCCTGTGGAAAAGTAAGCCAACTAGAGTCACTGCCCAGCTTCTTCTTGTCTAACAGCTTATTGATCTTGGGAGGGATAAATATGGAGCAGTGATAACCTGCTTTTACCCCGGTGGACAGGACAGAGATCTTATGGGGAAACGGAGGAGGGAGTTATGTTGCATCTATCTATATATAATATAATTTTAATATATAATAGTATTAATAAATATACTATTTAGAATAGTACTGATTCATCCCTAGTTCTTGGATTTGATTTGAAGTTAACTCCCCCAATTAACCATGGTCATTGCAGCTACTAAAAGCCAAAACTATCTTTATGGGAAGAAATTGTAGTCTGAGTGGATCTTCTGTATGAGTCAAATTCTATCTGATTAGAACTTTTCCTTCTTAAAAGATTCTTTGCTTTATAAATGGCTGGCCTGAATGTTTCATTCAATTCTGAGCAATTGTTGAGGGCCAGTTGCTAGGAATTAACTGTGTAAATTTATTTATTCTCACACGTACCTATGAAGAGGAACCATTATTTTCTCCACAATAGAAACAAAGCTATTAAGACAAATACTTTCATCAGAGGCACACCCTTTGTGAGGTACTTAATTGAGGTGTGACTTTGCACTACAACACATAATTCTAATCACCAAATCCTGCTGACATGGCCTGCCCTCAGTCACTGGACATAGCGTGTGGAAGATACTCTGTTACAAATCGTTAATATATATGTTTATATCCTGTGTAAGAGTTGAGATATGTAAGTGTAATTTGCAATGTAGGTATAATTTATATAGTTGACATGTAAATGTATCATTTATAGGTATTAATATATATATATTTGTATATAAAATGATATATTTTCATAGATATGTTTTGGCGGTAATTTGCATAGAGGAGAGTCTGGAAGGCTTAAATAACAATGGTTATTTCTGTGTAATAGTTAATATTCTTTCTTCCTTTCTTTCTTAGGTCTTTTGCAATTTTTCTGATATAAATGTATAATCATTTGTAGCTAAATTTTTGTCTCGTTGTTTAAGGCATTTAAAATCATTCACTGAGTTCCTGCCAACTTCATACAAGGTGATATAAAGCTTAAGCAAAACCCTGTGCTAGGGCAGTATATGGCTGCCTAGTTACTTAAATAGTATACTTCCTTTCCAGACAGAACATCAGAGACTGCTAATAGTATGTGTTGTCCTTGCCTCTTAGCATCCTACACCTCTTTTCCTGGAGAGATGACCCGTGCCACGAGACTAAGATGCAGAATGGAAGACGTCTTGATGGAGGAGGAGTGGTGCTGCCTCCGGGGTGCAGTCTCCTCTCTTCTGCCAGCTTCTGCAGCCTAATCCGCAGCCCCTGCTAAGACCTGGACCGTGGGGATCTATAAGCCCCAAACACCTATCCAGACACTAGAGCAGTGTTTCTCAGCTTTCCTAATGCTGACCCTTTAATCCAGTTCCTCCTGTTGAAGTGACACCGAACCATAAAATTATCTCTTTGCTACTTCATAACTGTAATTTTGCTACTGTTATAAATCATAATTAAATATCTGCTACGCCATCCCAAAGGGGTTGCGATGCACAGGTTGAGAACCACTGAGCTAGAAGAAAGCTATCTGGCTTTAGTTTCTTTTTTCCTCTTCCTTAGAAATATGGAAGTACAGGGTGTTCCCTCTCCAACTCTAACACTCACACTTTATGCATCTTCTTTTTCATTATTATTATTGTTGTTTGTTGTTTTGGGACAGGGTTTCTCTATGTAACCTTGGCTGTCCTGGACCAGGGTGGCCTTGAGCTCAGAGATCCACCTGCCTCTGCCTCCCAAATGCTGGGATTAAATGTGACAGTCACCACCACCCAGCATTTCACGCAGCTTCTAGCAAAGGGAACTGGCAATCATCACTTGCAGCTCATACATAAACAAGGAATGCTGAAGAGTGCCACACAGCCCTGTGCTGGCTGCATCAGGGCTAGGAAACACATTTACAGTCTTTCCAAAAACACGCAGGACAAGAATAAGCTAGAGCTTTAATCTCAAGACCTCGGAGCAAAACATACAGATCACCATTTTCCATCTGGTGGAAGGAAATCCATATGCTGCCTACCTCCCTACTCACTAAAAAAGTTTCACTAAGCACATGCTCCTTAGTTGAAAACAATCAGTCAGCCACACAACTGTATCTGTGCAGTGGCACCAAGGACCCTGAAGGTAACATGGCTGAACAGATCCAGTATCGGGGAACGGGTTGACAATGGGAATGGCTGCTTGAAGGGCACTCCTCAATAGAAAAGCACAGAAATCCCGTTGCTCAGAGAAACTGAAAATGCAGCATGCCTGAGGTTTCTGGGCCATTCCCTCTGGTGCTGCAGTTAAAGGCAGTGCTGCTCTTTCTGGTTCCAGAAAAAAAGCAAATTTCCTCTAGGAACTTTAAAAAAAAAGATTTTTATTTATATTGGTGTTCTGACTCCATGTATGTTTGTGTGAGAATGTCAGATACCCTGGAACTGGAGTTACAGACAGTTGTGAACTGCCACGTGGTTGCTGGGATTTGAACCTGGGTCTTTTGGAAGGGCAGCCAGCACTCTTAACTGCTGAGCCATCTTTCACAGCCCCGCTTCAGGCAATTTTTAGCAGTGCTCTTCCCAAGTGCCACTAGGGGACAGCAGCACAGCATGTCCTGGGAAGCCACCTGTCTTGCTGGATTTTTGAAGGCCTCTGTCTGAGAATCCCTTAGACAGGGTCACTTTCAATGCTGTGGCCCAGTGGAACAGAAATAGATGAGCGCCGCTCTGATCTGAAAGTGTGCAAAAGTTGTTTCCGTGCATGTGGAAAATATGGACACAGGTTGTATGTATGCATTTGCGCACACGCACGTGCCAGCTAGAGGTGGACGTCAAATATCTTCCTCTACTGTTACACTTTAATTTCTGAGACAGGACTTGGCATTGAACCTGGTGTTCACTGACTAGACTGGCTGGCCAGCAAGCTCTGGGGACCCACCTGTCTCCATCCTGCCCCACCCCCCAGCACCAGGATTACAGGTGTGGACCATCACACCTGTTGTTGTTTTTTGTTTGTTTGTCTTTTAATGTGAGTCCTGGGGATATAAACTCAGGACTTCATGTTTGCCTGGCTGGCATCTTACTAACCAGGCCATCTTTCCTACCCCGTTCTAATGTTTAGATGTGCAAAACAGACACAGACATGCATTTAAATGTTTAGAGATAAAAAAAACTTTATAAATCTCATTCACTGTTAAATTTAGCATTAAGATACTTTTTTTAATTTTTTATTAATTACACTTTATTCATTTTGTATCCCCCCATAAGCCCCACCCTCCTCCCCTCCTGATCCCACCCTCCCTCCCCTTTCTGCATTCATGCCACTCCCCAAGTCCACTGATAGGGGAGGTTCTCCTCTTCTTTCTGATCTTAGTCTATCAGTTCTCATCAAAAGTGGCTGCATTGTCCTCTACTGTGGCCTGGTAAGGCTGCTCCCCCCTCAGGGGGAAGTGATCAACGAGCAGGTCAATCAGATTATGTCAGAGGCAGTCCCTCTTCCCATTACTATGTAACCCACTTGGACACTGAACTGCCATGGGCTACACCTGTGCAGGGGTTCCAGGTCATCTCCACGAATAGTCCTTGGTTGGAGTATGATTTTCTGGGAAGTTCCCTGTGTTCAAATTATCTTGTTCTATGCTCTCCTTGTGGAGTTCCCGTCCCCTCCAGCTCTTACTATTTCCCACTTTTTACATAAAATTCCATTCACTCTGCCCATCAGTTGGCCATCAGGCTCAGCATCTGCTTTGACAGTCTATACTGCAGAAGCTTTCAGAGGCCCTCTGTAGCAAGTTCCGAGGTTGTTTCCTATTTTTTTTTCTTCTGATGTCCATCCTCTTTGCCTTTCAGGATGCCCCTCAACTGAAGAATGGATGCAGAAACTGTGGTACATCTATACAATGGAGTATTACTCAGCAATGAAAAATAAGGAAATCATGAAATTTGCAGGTAAATGGTGGGACCTGGAAAGGATCATCCTGAGTGAGTTGTCCCAGAAGCAAAAAGACATGCATGGTATATACTCACTCATATAAACATATAATATAGAATAAACCCACTAAAATCTGTACATCTAAACAAACTAAGCAAAAGAGAGGACCCTAACTAAAATGTTCAATCCCCATCCTGAAAGGCATTAAGATACTTTTAATGTAGCTTTTTTTTCTTTTTAAAGATTGTGCACTGCAGTTACAAAGTTACAAAGTTATAGCTAGGATCAGGTAAATATTCCACTTATAACTAAATAACAAAATTACAGAAGAGTTGAAAAATGTCAGGAATTATATTTCAGTGGCATGAAAATAGAGTTTTCTTATGCTTGAGATGACATGGGTGAATGTGTTATGTCCTTCAAGAGAAATTTTAGAGTTCATCTCACTTCAAGTACTTTGTATTCCCATCAAGTCTTTATATTTAGCACAGTTCCACTCCCCTCCCCCATTTTGGCCCTAAAATAACAGGTACATGGTTTGGTGGTGGTGGGGAGAATTTATATGGAAATTTAAAATTTCTAAAAAGGCCCATGAACCCTCAAAGGAAACAACAGGCATGATGTGGGATGGAGCAACCTGGGTCCCCGGAGGGCAGGACTTTGGAGGTGCCCAGCCCTGAGCTGCATGAGAACAGATCCTGAGTGGCAGTCTCGGAAGTCTGGAGGCCCAGAGCCTGGGACTGGCATTCACAAATCCACGCTACGAGTTTACAGTCCAGAGACCTGCCAACAGCTATGAGCTGGACTGTGTCCAGTTTCACAGTCCCTGGGCTTTGTGAGGATGATCGTAACTGGTAGATGTGAAAGAAAGATCAAGTTACTTAGTTTCTTAAACAAATAATTAGTCGTGGCGGCTGTGTGCCACCTTACCCACTCAGGACAGGTCAGGAAGAAGTCGGGCATTTACAGGGTTGAGCTGTGCTGATCTCTCCTCTCCTGAGGCTGGATCACTTTCTATTCCCACCTGGACGTGTGAGTCCTTCTCAGCATTTTTAGGTTTCTGTCATGCTAATGGTGAAAAATGGTTTCTCAGTGTATATGAATTTCCAATATTAAACAAACTATGCTGTCTTTAATACCTATAAGGACTGTATCTTGGGGATTTTTATTTATGTATTTGTGTGTGTGTGTGTGTGTGTGTGTGTGTGTGTGTGTGTGTGTGTGTCCCCACAGAGGCAGAAATAGGTTTCAGATCACTTGGCACAGGTATTTGTGAGCATCTGATGTGGGTGCTGGATCTGAATGTCACTCTTCAAGAACCGTCACTGGGTCATCTCATCAACCCTGAGGGTTATATATTTCTTATGTGAACTGTTTGTTTACAGACTTTACCCTTCATTATTTCTTATTTTGTGCATTTGTACTTTTTTACCGCCTTTTCCTAAAAATTATGTTTCTTAATATTTTATATCATGTTAATTAAAATAGTAAAGCAAGTTGTTTACTTATTCACTATTATTAGTTGTTAATTTATACTTATAACTATTAATTTTTCATTACACTTTTGGAGGAGTTGTTGCTATTTTTCCAGCTTTCCATTTAATAACTATCATTTTCAAAGAATTCTGTAATTTTATTTTCTATTAATCTTCCTTTGTCCAAGATTTTTAAATAATGTTTTGTCGCTGTTACTTTCCAGAAATAACATAAGCTAACAATACTTATCAATATTTGTAGAGGTGACCTTCATTCACATTGTAGTAAGATATATCTCTATATATTTGATTTTTAATTGCTGAACCAGCAGTGAGCTAAATGCTAACAGATTCCGGTATTGTGAGTGCTACTGAGAAATCTCCAATCTCAATGTTGTGTAAAAATTACTCTCCAATTACCTCTGATTGGTTAATAAAGAAGCTGAAGAGCCTATGACTGGACAGAGAAGACAGTAGGCAGGACTTCTGTTCCCAGTCAGGGGGTCTGACAAAGAGAAAGGAGGAAAGGAGAAAGAAGAACAGAGAGAAGAAGGGAGGGAGAGGAAGAAAGAGAAGGAAAGGGAGAAGTTTGCTGGATTATAAGGAGTCACCTTTGGGACAAAGATGGAGCAGGAGCAGCCCAGGCAAGACTAGATGGCAAGCAGCATGGGGCACATGGCTAGCAAGTAACTAGAATAGCATAGACAGTTTAGAATAGGTCAGTATTTGCTCAGTTATGGTGCTTAAAGCTTATTAATAGATGTAAAAGTCTCTGTCTAATTATTTAAGAGCTAGGTGGCTGTAGAAAAAAAAACCTTTATTACAACAAATATTTCATGCATCTGTAGAAATCATATTTGGATTGTTTCCATTTTGCATAATAGTGAATTGATAGTTTCTTTCCTAATAACAAATTATGTTTTCTTTATTTTTTTTTTGTTTTTCATTTACTACGTACCAGACATTTCTCCCAAGTACCTTTTTTTCTTTTCTTTTTTATATTATAATTGCATCATTTCTCCTTTTCCTTTCCTCCCTCTAAACCTTCCCATATACTCTTCCTTGCTCTTTTTCAAATTCATGGTCTCTTTTTCCATTAATTGCTGTTACATGCATGTATGTATATACATTCATATGTACATCATACACACAGACATATGCCTATACATTCCTACATACAGTCTGCTCAGTCTGTATGCCATTACTTGTATATTTGTTTTCAGGGCTGGCCATTTGGTATTTCATACAATTGTCGTGGTCCCCTATGGGGAAGACTATTTCTCATGCTATCAGCATTCCGTAGTTGCCTATTGTTCCGTGGACAGTGTTGAGGCCCCACAGGCTTTTCCCATATACTTTGGTGTGTCTATTGGTGTCTTCTTTGCTCAGTTCATGTTTAGGCAGTCACGTTGGTGAGAATTTTTGTGGCCTGTTGTTGACTATTCTGAGTGTACTTTTTATTGTTAGGTTATGAAATAGTTTTGTTTATATGAAAACATAAAGAAAAAATTAGTTCTTTATACAGGGCCTGGGGAGATAGCTTAGTCATTAAGGCACTCGCCAAGCAAACATAGGACCCAGTTCAAATCCTCAGCACCTATTTTTAAAAAGCCAGGGACTGTGGCATGCCTCTGCAGTTCCGGCACTGGAAAGACCAAGACAGGAGGATCCCTGGACCTTGCTGACTGGCTAGTCTGGCAGAATATGAGAACTCCAGACTCAATGAGAGACTAAGGTGAAAAAGAAATTGAGGAAGGCATCTTACATTGGTCTAGCCTCCACAAGGACACACACACACACACACACACACACACACTCACGCGCGCCCATCATCACTTACATACAAGGACACACGCACACACTCACGCATGCACATCATCATTTGCATACGTGTACAATGATTATGTGTGCACATGCATTCACCTTTTCCCAGAAACTTTTTAACATAAAAAACACTTTGAGGGATGGAGACATGGTTCAGGGTTTAAGGGTGGTTTCGACTTTTCTATAGGACTCAATTTTTGTTCCCAGTAGCCGTATTAGGTGGCTCACAACCACCTGTAACTCCAGCTCCTGCACACATATGGCACACACACACACACACACACACACACACACACACACATTTAAAGTAAGTACATGGCTAGAGAGATGGCTCAGAGGTTAAGAGCACTAACTGGAAGAAGGGGGTGGGAGGGGAGGAGGGAGGGGCTTATGGGGAGATACAAAGTGAATAAAATGTAATTAATTTAAAAAAAAAAGAGCACTAACTGTTCTTCCCAAGGTCCTATGTTTAATTCCCAGCAACCACATGATAGCTCATAACCATCTATAATGAGATCTGGTGCCCTCTTCTGGCATGTAGACAGAATAAATGGCATGTACAAATAATAAACAAGTAAATCTTTAAAATAAGTACATGTGTACCATATGGGTTGGGCTCTTCTCTCTGTGCATTTACTGTGTTGAACTGAGACAATTAAAGGCTTTCTACTTATAACATGACTTTCTTGAAATTTTTTTCCTCTGGTTTCCTGTAGTTTCTTCTATTTTAGAGTCGGCCAGTATCAAATGCATAGATACTAAAAAGTGTATCTTCACTTGACATTTTAAAGTGTCCTCTTGTTTTCAAGGTCTGATCCCTTATTTGTTGTTCTGGAAGATTGTTATGTTTTCACTAGACTCAGAAATAGAAGCTGTCAGTGAGAACAGCTCATATCTCTTAGTAATCTGTCCCTGGCTTTTATTTCTATTTGTTTGTTTGTTTGTTTTTCTTTTTGGTGTCCTTAATTCTTTTGGCCAGAAATTTGGCATATTATACTGCCTCCTTTTTATTTTCCTTAATAAAATGTCGATAAAATGTTGTTTCTTCAGAGCAATACATTGGCATTTGTGGTACAAGACATGTGCGTTAACAAGATGCTGAACGGGGGGCTTTGGTCCTGGGATTCTTACCTGCTTTGTTGAAGTGCTTTCAGACTACATGTGGGTGGCCAGCATTTTCTTTAGAGAGACTACGAAAGTTTCTGGATTCCAAGAACTCTTTTAGGTCCCAATAACTGAGGCACAGTAGTATGTCAGTCCAGAAATATTTCCCCTCTTTGCTCAGACTGGCATCCACAGTGCGTACCCAGCAGGCTTAGCTTTCACACCCCAGCTCTCCACGGTCTGTAACAAGAATTCTCCTACTCAACAGCAGGCCCACTCTGCCATGGGTCAAGAAGTCTTGCTTCATGGGAAGCCCTTGCTTGTCATTCCCAACACTGATTCAGACCACATAACCTTTCCACTCCCCACCCGGAATATCAGAAGTGACTTCTGTGGCCGCCAACTTCTTGTGTAAAGTTTAAAGTTTGCGTTCATCATTCACTTCAGTGAATTTTTGATAGTCAGTGGCTGTGAAGGAGATATTCAGTTTCTTTTTTGACATGTCCCTGTCTAGGAGGCATCATAAAAAATAAGTCAAAGTGACCATTCCTGTTTGGTTTGGTTTGGGATAAGAGTTTCTCTGTGTAATTGAGCTCTGGCTGTCCTGGAACTCACTCTGTAGACCAGGATGAACTTGAACTCACAGAGATCTGCCTGCCTCTGCCTCCCCAATGCCTTTCTTGTTTTGTGACCTAATCTGGGATGTTTGCTTTTAAAATTTTTAGTCTGTATTTTCCTGATAATTAACTAATCCATTTAAAAGACTATTTTCAGCCCTTTTCTCCCTCTTATCCCTTGTTCTCTCTCTAATTCTTTTTTTTCCTCAGATAAATCTAACATAAAAAATTGTTCTTTCTATAGTGGGACAAGACCTTTACACCATTAATAATGATACGAGTCTCCTTTTTTCATATTCATGGAAACATGTTGTATGCAAAAGCAGCATAGTTCTCACAATTTCTGTTTTATTTGCTTTATATTTGAACTGTCCTGGTGTTGCAGAACCTTCACTCTAGCACTTTGCTCTAGCATAACTTTAATAATGTATCATTACATACTACATATTCTCTAATCCCCTTCACTTACTGTCTATTCGTTCTCTAGTTTAAATAAATAGGATTTTCTAGATCTTCATAGTTCTCCTCATATATTCTTTCTCATTGCATAATTTGAACTGAAATTCTTTAACTCTTAGTTTTTCTGTACAAGCGAGTACTTACATGAAACAAGCAACTATTTTGATCTCTTCTCCCTGGTAGGGCGACCATGCCAGCCCACAGAGCAAGAAGATCCAGGCAGTCTTGATCAGACCTGATAGACTAGGGTCAGACAGTAGGGGAGGAGGACCTCCCCTATCGGTGGACTAAGTGAGGAAAATAGGGAAGAAGTGAGAGAGAGAGGGAGACAGGGAGGAGACAAGGGAGAGGCCTACAATCAGAATATAAAATGAATAATTGTAAAAAATAAAATATTAAAAAATACAAGCAGTTAGGTAACTCTGCATTCCATTGGCTCTCTTAAAACTTTCATCTTTTTTTTGTTAGTTGATTATATTTACATTTTCAAAGCCTATAACATTAATTGCTGTTCTGTTGACTTGTCCATATCATTTTGTCTTAGTTCTGCAGTTAAATGGATTTAAACCTGCATTGTCAAATTGTATGCCAAATGTTTCTGTGATTCCATCTTTGTGTGTGTGTTTATTCTTTAGATAATTATACTAAAAAGAGCTAGTGGCGGTAGTATCCCTGGGTCCTTGCAAGTTCCTTGCCGTCTGTCTTTGACATTTACACTGAAAGTCCTGTGTGTGTGAGGGGGTGAGGGTAGGACACCAATTTGTTCTCACAAAAGCCAACCCTGCCTTCCCTTAGCCTCAGTGCCGAGTTTTTGTTTTGTGTGTTCATTCTCCTATATCTGCTGTCACAAATAAAGCTTAATGACTTAAAACTACAGAACTTTTATTCCTATAGCTCTGGATGTCAGAAGTGTACAGCCAAGGCTCTGGGAGGACAACATTTCTTCTGGAGGCACTGTGGAGCTTTCTTTTCTAGCTTCGAGAGTCTGCTTGCTTCCCTTGCTTCTTGACCGAGGTTCTAACTGTTGGTCCCACCAACATGTCTTTTTACTGACCTTTGACCCCCTTGTTTCACTCTTCTGAGGACCTCTGTGATGATATTGAGCTCTACCAGTTAGGCCAGAATCAGCCCCCATCTCTGTGTCCTGCAAAGCCCCCTTGGAGATACACGGAGATAATCACAGGTTTTTGGGATTGTCAGAGGCACATCTTTGGGGATGTTTAACCTACCAGATTTTCTTTCATCCTTAGAAAATTTTATAAACAAACAACACAGGGAAAAATAAACTTTCTACATCCTTGTTCTGGGAGGCTTTTCAGAGTATCCATTCTGTGCTACAAGTATCCACCCCTAAGTTTGTAAACTTTAGTCAAAAGGTTCACTCCAAAGAGTGAGACTTTTTAGGCTTAAGATTTGAAACTGGTCCCTCCCTGGGCAGAAGAGATGGCTCAGTAGTTAAGAGGACTCACTGCTCTTGCAGAAAACCAGGTTCCTTTCCAGCACCCACACAGCAGCTCACAACCATCTGTAACCCCAGTATCAGGGATACTGATGCCTACTTCTGGCCTCTACAGACTCCTGTACATGTGTGGTCCACTAGTGTTCACTCAGCCACATACACATACCAATAAAAACAAACAAAAACCTCTTACCTCCCTAGGATTTTTTGTTTTGTTTTGTTTTGTTTTGTTTTGATTTTCAAGACAGGGGTTCTCTGTACAATAGGTCTACCACTTTTTCTGGACTTGCTTGGTAGACCAGGCTGGCCTTGAAGCCACAGAGATCCACCTGCCTCTGCCTCCCAAGTGCTGGGATTAAAAGCATCCACCACCATGCCTGGCACCTGCCTGGTGATTTTTAAAGTAAAGAATTGGGAGTTTCTGCCCTAAAGCTCATTGATACCCAGCAAGTGGGAACACAAAGAGCAAGTGTTGGCACAGAGTGGGAGGGGAGGGAAAGGCCAGGCCCTCTCATTTGAGGCTAAGCCCCTGGTATTGCATGCTGTTATCCCTCAGCACAGCTCCTCAGGGTCTTCCTCCATTTATTCAGTCATCTTGAGTCACTGTTCTCTGTGACCTTGCATAGGAATAAAGTCTTAACATTCTATAATTAGAGAAAAATGAATTGCAGTAATTTTATCTGTGTATGTATCTTACTGGTCCTTTGAGGGCTTGTCACAAAAAAGAATACTGTGGAAGAAGGCATCCCTGACTCATCTCTGCCAAGTATAAAATGTGCTCTCTCCTCTCTTCAGCTCTTTCTCTGAGAAAAGCATATACATTTTCTCAACTCAGTGTTTCTTGTGTGATGGGACTATGTTCAGTTTAACATCAGAACTCTAGAGCCCTCGGTTGGATATGTCAATAGAAATTATTGAGTAGAACACTGTGGTCAGCTGCATAAGCTTTTATTGATGCATTTGGATGACAACGGACAGATAGCAGAGATAAAACAGCTCTGAAACCTCCTAAAAGCTGAGGGGAATTTGATGCATTTTTTTTCCTGTTTCTGAGAGTGCAGGCACAGCAAAGCAGGCAAGAGGGGTGAGTTTAGACAAGAAAGTGCTTTATAGAAATGATCACTGAGAAAGAACCAAATGGGAAGAATCATGGCTTTCCAGCAAAGTTCCAGGGCAGGGCAGAGCAAGACAGGGTAGGCCAACCTCACCTAGCACCAGCTGTCTTCTGGTACTAGGCACTGCAGTCAGAAAAAGTCGTGGCTGGTTTGTCTTCCAGTAGGAACATAGTCACTTGGCAGTGATTCATTTCTTTTCCTTCATCTGTGCTGTATCCTGGCCTTGAGCTGAAGGAGCACCAGAGTTCAGGCTGCCTAGATCCTGGCTTTGGATCACTGTTTCCCTTGTGTGCTCATTGACCCACTCCTCTCTAACCACGGTGGGTGCTCTCTCTTCCTGCCCTCCTGTCAGACTTGGGTGATTGCTCCTCCATTCTTGTCTTTCTTTCACAGTGTTTGTCTCAGTCTGGACCTGTCCTCCTAGAACTGGCTCTCCTGTATCATAGTTGCTTACTGGTGTCCAGCTTTGTCTCTCACATGACTGTATTTGGGTTTGTCCCTTTTCTTGATCCCATACTTGACTTGTGGACTGGCCAGAATGCTCCAAAGTCCGAGTATATGATCCTGCCTGTGTCTGGTAGTGTCCTATCCCCACCTGGCCTGCCTGACTACTATCTTGCTGATGGATCTCAGTCTCTCTGTTTTGGCCACAGATGGACCCATGCATCTCAATGCTGCTATTTTCTGCCTGCTGGCTCCTGCCTTGTTCCACTGTCTGGGCATGTGTCTGAGTATATGATTCTTCCTGTGTTTGCCAGTGTACTTTAGTAGCTTGCCTTTCCTGGTTCCTATCTTGGCCATGAGTCTCAGTCTTTCTGTTGTGATCATAGATGGATCTCTGTGTCTGGATGCTGCCATTTCCTGTCTGCTGTCTCCAACCCTGTTCTACCATCTGGGCATGTATCTGAGGGTGAGACCCTGCCTGTGTCTGGTAGTGTTGTGTAGAAGCTTGGTCTGCCTGGCTCCTGTCTTGGCTATGGCTGTTAGACCGTCTGTTCTGGTCACTGGTGGACTCCTGTGTGGTGTAGGTACCTGCTTGAGTCTGAGTTGTGGTTCCAGCTGTGATATCGTCTGTCTGTTGGCTAATTTGTGACTGCTGCTCTGACCTCCTCTCTTTGGTGCAACTCTTGTCTTCTATTCCCTGGGTCTGCTCCGGCTGTCCTGTCATTTGTATTTGCTGGCTCTGAGACTCAGCCTGCCTGTCAGGACTACTGACCTGTGTAGGGTAACTGTCCTGGCCATGGGCGTGTGTCCACCCTACCTGTCCCCTAGAAGCCTGATCTCTCTGCCCATATCTGTCCTCACAGCGCTGCTCAGTTCCGTCCTTTGACACTCCAGTGGCCCCTCTCTGGCCTTGCTCCAGCTCTTTTGACGATACAGGATAGCAGGTTTCAGACTTGTCAGACATGCAAACACCTCTAGGACGCTCATTCAGTGTCTCAAAGCAGGCCCGAGCAACTTTAAACACTAATACCAGGAATTCCTTGAACTCTACAGTCCCTGTGTTATCTTCATCCAACAGGCACAAAACTTCGTCCACAGTCGCAGGATCATGGGGCTTCTGGGGGAGAGATGAGGACAAGTCAACACTGCTCCTCTGAGGAGAACCTTGTCAGATTATTCGCACTCAGCTTCTAGGCTCCCTCACCCCACTGCAGCCTGGGAGCTCGCAGACCTACTGTGCTGCCCACAGCATCTCAGGGTTAATGTTTCATTGCTGTGTCTTTTGTTCTAGCATCTGTCTTACTCACAGGCAGGAGGCACCTTTTGTTTTATATATTCTTGATTTCAGTTCTGCAGGATGATCGACAGGGTAAAGACTTATTGAAGAAGGAGTGTGTGTGTGTGTGTGTGTGTGTGTGTGTGTGTGTGTGTGTGCGCTTCTTATTCGACTATCTGGGCTCCTGGCTCCTTCTTGTGGCTGCCCTAGGCACTTTGCCTCTGATTCCAACTCCACAGGAAGCACTGCAGAAGCCTGGCTCTGTGGGCATCCAGAGAGCTTCCATGATGGAGAGTCCCAGCAGAGCAGCAGACTGCTAGAAGCAAGCAGGCACCATCCTAGTGTGCCAGTCATGGCATACAGGACCTCACTAAAAGGTCTGCTTTAGATGTAAACCAAAGGCGGAAGAGCGCATTAGGGCCCTGGTTCTGGCTTGCTGGGTGGGGTGGGGCTCTCAGTGTTGCCTGTACCAACAGCTGTCCAGAACTAGTGCTCCAAAATTTCATTTTGACTTGACTAGTATTTAGATAATACTTTGAAGCAATTGCTTTGTGCAAGGCAAAATCAATCTCTTAATGAACGGTAACGCGCAATCCCATTTCAGACAGGTACAGGAAAGTTTACCGTATCGGACTTGAGAAGCACCGGAAAGCGGCGACTACTTTCTCTCTTTTTTTTTTTTTTAATTTTTTATTAATTACACTTTCTTCATTTTGTATCCCCCCATAAGCCCCTCCCTCCTCCCCTCCCGATCCCACCCTCCCTCCCCTTTCTGCATGCATGCCACTCCCCAAGTCCACTGATAGGGGAGGTTCTCCTCTCCTTTCTGATCTTAGTCTATCAGTTCTCATCAAAAGTGGCTGCATTGTCCTCTACTGTGGCCTGGTAAGGCTGCTCCCCCCTCAGGGGGAGGTGATCAACGAGCAGGCCAATCAGATGATTACTTTCCCTTTTAGACCATTTGAAGAATCTGTTCTTGCCTGAACTGTCTCCTGAGAGTCTCTTTACCTCATCTTAAATTAAAATTAATTAAAACAGAGAATCAGATTCAAGAATCTGCCCTTTCTCTAAGAATCAGGATGTCTAGCCTACTGTGACCTCTTTTCCTTCATGTTTTTCTTGTCTGCCTATGCAATTGCTATCAGCTAGCAGGGTTGAATTTGGCTGCTTGCTCTTTGCATTCTCTAGGTAAGAGCCCTTGCAGGTAAACGCACTTTGGCTGTTCTTATCCTGTCTCTCCCTTTCACCCCCACAGATCATACCACTATGACGTCGGCAAACTCATGTTCGAGGAGGGTCTTCAGCTCCCCCCGCGTGAGCACTTTGCAGCCACCCTCTGACCTGGCGTAGCACCCAAAGGCTTCGATGATCCCATGAATGTTTTGCAGCAACTGAGGCATCTGTGAAGCTCAGCTGGAAAACAGGAAAAGTGTCTTTGTGGGCACCATAGTGAGCCCCTGCTGTTTCCTCACAGTACTCCAAAGCTCTGTCCTTTCACTGTGTCTTCAGTGTGTTTTGGGTTTCTATGCCTTCCTCAAAATGTACTTTATGAAGGGAAAGAGAAGTTCTCAGGACTTGGAAGTTTCTGAGTCAACCCTTAATGCCATGCTCTGCCACCTACGTGATGTGAATGGGACCAAGATGCTTTGCTTGTCTGTGCCTTGGTGAATGGAGCTGAGCAAGCAGTTACTCCAGACAGGTATCATGAAGACTTAAAGAGATAATTCATAAAAAGCACCCAGCTGATGTCTGGTTTATTCTAAGTGGCAGCTATTAAGTATTATTATTATTATTATTATTATTATTATTATTAACATATATAATTTGTGTACAACTATAGACACTGTACTGCTCACAAAAGCTCTTTTCTGTTAGCATATCTTATGATCCTTATTATCACCACTATTTTTATAGGTGGTGAAAAAGGCTGAGAGGAGATAGATTTGTGAAGGCCACACATTATTTTCTTTTAACCCAAATGTAGTTTAGTTCTTTAGAATGTACCTTTGGACAATTGTTTGTTTGTTGTTTGTTTTATTTTGCTTTGTTTTTCTCTAGGGTGTTAAGTACACACAGGGGTTAGAGCCCCCAAGGCCCAGCCCTACCCTCTCTATTTCCCTGTGAAAAGGATTCAGGAAGGAGATGGGATACACCTGTCAGAGATAATGGGGTTAGGCGTGCCTTTCTGAGGTAGGAGAGTCTGAGATACTCTCTGCCTTCAGCCCTGGAACCTGTCAGAAAGGTCAGCATCTGTAAAAGACATGTGGTCCATCAAGTCTAAAGTGCTGGTGAGCTGTGATGGATGGTTCTCAGTCAAAAGAGAAAATTTTCCTCCCCCTGATGGGAGAGCAGCCTTACCATGCCACAGAGGAAGACAATGCAGTCAGTTCTGATGAGACCTGATAGACTAGGGTCAGAGGGAAGAGGAGGAGGACCTCCCCTATCAGTGGACTGGGGAAGGGGGATGGGAGAAGATGAGGAAGGAAGGATAGGATTGGGAGGGGATAAGGAGGTGGGCTACAGCTGGGATACAAAGTGAATAAATTGTAATTTATAAATAAATAAATAAATTCATAAAAAAAGAAAAAAGAGAAAACTTTCACTTCTATTAAGCAGGAATTTGGAGGTAGGTTAAGTGTGAAGATGGGTATGACTAAATGGAAGTAGGCATATATGTGTTAAATAGACTTAGAGAGACCAGAAGTAGGAAAAGTGCCAAAGATGATGAGGTTTAAGTTCAAGGGGAGACAGAAGCTGCTTAAGGCTCTATGGGGACCCTTCTTGCCCCCAGAATGCCAGGGAAGGGACTTCAGAGATGAAGAGGAGGATTGTGTAAAGAGGATGACATAGGTAGAGAAACAGGAAGTGAGGGAAATCAAGTCAGAGGACTGAGGAAGTCCAGACTCCAGGTGGGCTGCACAGGGATGACTTTCCACTGACCCAGGAGTCAATAACTTAGACTCTTTCCTCTGTGTGCCTCATGGCATATAACTTCAAATACCCCTTATGTTTTAGAAACAAATAACAGTCTTTAATCACTGACCTATAATGAAAAGGACAAAATGTTCTTTAAGTGATGAATCAAATTATTAGGATAAATCTACAAATTCATCTTGCCTATAGAAAAACTTAGGAAGGAAGTTCATATTGGACCCTTCCCCCATAAAACAATTTATGTCTGGGTTGGCAGAAACAATCTGATTCCAAGCCCACAGGCGCAGAATCTGGGATTCTGATCCCAAAGGCACGGCCTTTGCAGAAGTCTCTTCTGCAAAGAAGTCTCTTCTGCAAAGAACCTCCCAGAGCCCTAAAAAGGAAAAAAAAAAATAATTACGCTGATCCAGGAAGGTGCGTGGGTGGTGGGTGGCCCCATTGCTCCTGCCCACAGCACTTAGTCAGAAAAGCTGCAGGCTAGACCCAGGGAGAGGAGAAAGCTAGATTGCTTCAGAAGAGCAGCATTTCCCAAGTGCTCTGGCTTCAGCCTGCCTAAGGCTCTGTGGGGGCCCTTCCTCCAGCTAAGCACTGAGACCAGGCAGCTCAGATCTGGCAGCCCTGGATTCATGAGTTTAGTGTGCCAAGACACTGAGAATGAGCAAGAAGTTCTGAAGGGAACTTACCTAATGCCCAGGAAGGAAGGGACAAGTTTCTGTTATGCAGTGTGTAGAGTACTTGTCAGTGGAACGAGAACCTTTTATAGAGGATTTAATGGCACTCGTATTTTAGACAGGATGTCTCCACCCTACAAGAAGGCTTGATTCATCCAAAGCTCAGCCCAGCCCAGCTCCACCTCCTTTCTTCTCCAGATCACCTTCTGACCCAAGGCTGCTTTCTTCTAATTACAGGCCCTTTCTACCATGGTTAGAGCTGTCTCTTGCTATGTCTGTCCCCTATGACTAGGAGGCCCCTTTTCAATGAGCAGGGCTCAGCACTACTTTGCACAGGCCTGAGATCCTAGGGAATACTGAGCATCTCCAGGAACCTGCAAAGTCATAAAAGACTTTGATTCTTTATTCAACCATTCAAAACACATCTGTTTATTGAAGACTGTTCTTTTCAAAGTACTTTATTTTTCTTCTGATACTGCGGCTGTTACTTATACATGTTCTCAGCTCTTGTTCTGTAATTTCCCTTCATCCTAGTTTAAAAGGTCTCAGTGTGTGTCTGTGTGTGTGTACATGCACACACGTACATACATATACATGGAGGCTAGAGGTAAACCTTAGATATTGCTCTTCAGGCACCTAATACAGTCCAGTTTCTCTCTCTGGCCTGAAACTCAGCGATTAGGCTAGGCTAGCTGGCCAGCAAGCTCCAGGAATCTTCCTGTCTCCAATTCCTCAGTGCTGGATTTGCAAGTACACACCGCCACAAGAACTCAGGTCTTGTGATTTTAAAGTTAAATATTTTTATAGACTGAACTATCCATCCCCAACCCAGGATGTAGTCTCAATTTTTATTAAAATTAAAAGAAATCACTTCCTGCTCTGAGTAGGTAGCATTTTACAGCTGTTAAGAAAGAGGCTTACTGTGCTCATGCATGGTATATCTACCAGGCAGAAGGAACCCAGTGAGTGGCTCTGTGGATGTGAGAGGCAAGGCCAGAGGAAAGAACCCTTCTTCATACTGACTCATACAAACCCCTCTCCTCTGCACTTCGCAGCAACGTCCAAGGTGAAAGTCTGTCACTTCAGCCTGGGAGAGCAGCTGGGGCTTGCACAGTGGTTCTCTCCTGCCCTATTTCATACTCACTGTCTCTGGGCTACAAGAGGAATACACTGTGTCAACTGTAAGTTGACACACCCTAGAGGCCACTGTACACAATTTAGTGGGCTCAGCATCATCTGTTAAGTTATGTGTCTCTTCCAACATTGCATGATCTGCATCAAATGTCAGATCGTCATCGTTTAGTGGGAGAGATATCAAGACTTCTCTTAGGCTGGGTGGCAGGTGACTTTTCACTCTGAAGGTTCTTGAGTGGCCTAAATGTCTGTGATCAGAAGAGCAGTCACAAATCCCTCTCTTCCTGAAAACCTGATCACCAGGCCTTACACTCACTGATGAATGCACAATGATAAAGTGGGGGTGATTAGAGGGTGGCCATTTATGCTGTACCCTCAAAGTACCAAACAGTGTGACTTGAGTTCGTCTAAAAACACTCACATTTTAAAGTTATTCTGAAGACTGATTATAAATCAGTGATTGCAGAGTTAGAATATGCTAGTGAGAGCCAAAATGACCTCAGGCTATCCTTAGTTCTTAAAAGTTCTTACACTCCACCTGTGTATCTGACTTAATACCATTTTAACTTCTTGACTAAACTTGGAATATATTGCTAAACTTGTCATGTCTAGTTTGTACCAACTCAGAAGATAAGGATGTCATCAGAGCACATCTGAAACATGTAGAGATTTCTTTATCTTTGTGTCACTCATCTGCATGATGTCCCAATCAGGATGTTCAGTAAGTGTAATTTGTAACTATTTTTTTTTTCTGAGTCTGTAAAATGTTTGTGTAGCTTCCACAATGGAGCATGTTACCTGAGGCACCCTGATTGGTGTTATCAGATCATGGTCACTCATGGTTTAAGAATAACTTATTTCCTCTGGAGCAAGGTTGTTTTCTGTCGAAATACAGAACATTCCATGATTCTTTGCTTTAGAAAAGAGTAAAACAAACATACTAAAATCCACAGACCTAAAGAAGATAAACAACTAGGCAAGATGCTTAATTCTCATTCAGAAAGAAAAACAGGATAGACACCAGAAGCAGCAGAAGAGAATGAACAGGACAGGAACCCACAATAGATCTCCTCTAAAAGACTTTATTCAGCAGGGGATCAAAGCAGATGCAGAGACTCACAGCCAAACTTTGGCTAGAGTGCACAGAGTCTTATGGAAGAAAGGGGATATAGAAAGACAGGAGCTCCACAGGGAGACCAACAAAGTAAAAACAAAAACAAAAACAAAAACAAACAAACAAAAAGCTGGGCTCAGGGAGGACTACAGAGACTGATGCATCAACCAAAGACCATGCATAGAGAGGACATAGACCTCTTGCTCAGATATAGTCCTTAGACAGTTCAGTCTACATATGGGTTTCCTAGCAAGGGGAGAAGAGTTTCTGACATGAACTTGGTTGCCTGCTCTGTGATCACTTCTTCCTGGTGGGGCAACCTAGTCAGACCACAGAGGAAAAGGATCCAGACAGTCCTGATGGAACCTGATAGGCTATGGTCAGACAGTAGAGGAGGAGGACTTCCCCTATCAGTAGACTAGAGAAGAGGGATAAGGAAGGAAGAGGGAGGGAAGGTGGGACTGGGAGGAGATGAGGGAGAGGGCTACAACTGGGATACCAAGTGAATAAATTGTAAAAAATAATAATAAAAAAGAAAAGACTAAAACATTTCTACAGACTAGAGAGCTGCTTCCAGGACTGGGCTATATAAAGAGAAATGTGATGGTACTTGTTGCCAACGCATCCTAATTGAAAGCAAGTTTACAGATACATGGTTCTTGGAAGGGAAACAAACAAAATAAAATAAAATAGCCATCAGTTCGGTGCCTCCATTATCCTCTCTCTAATTTAATCCTTTTCTTCCCTAAGCACACTGTAAAGGGCACTCTGGAAAGCCAGTAAGTAGCTCAGAGTCAGCTCTGAAGATGCCAGAAAGGATTAGGTAGATGCCTGAGACAGCCCTGATGACAAGAGCCTCATAGTTTAGGCTATGTCACTCCTTTTGAGTCTAATCCCTGACTGACAGAAAGTGGTTGGCCCTGTTGTTTCTCAGTTATAGTCCAGGCAGCTCATGTGGATAATGTCTCCAGCATCTTTAGTTTGATCAGGAAAGCCATAATCTACCATTTCCAGGATGCTAAATCTCTAAGTATTCATAGAGAAAGCAAGCTAGAAATCCATAATCTCCTTCCTAATAGGAAAAGAAGAAAATTCATGGCAGAAACTATCTGGGATAAGGAGAGCCTCCTTTTCCTGCTTCGTTAGAGTCCTCAAAACTCTGATGTTCTGGTGGTACAGAAGGTTTGTAGAGTCACAGATAATGGGAAGAGGTTTATTTCCCACTATATTCTTGTTTTTATCACAGTCTCTAGTCAAAAGTATAAATCTGTCATTTCCCATCAAACTGCCTTCTTGACTTCCTTCTTTCTCTTTTAATGCTTCCTCTCTATCACATCCATGCAGAGAGCTTCCCCTGCAAATGTCACTGCTCCCTCTGTAGTCTGTCTCCAGACTGCCCTGGTCATATGAGATTGCTCCCTGTGCTTGATAGCTTGCAGTACTCTTGCATATGTACAGCTTTTGTTTTTCTGTACCATCATTATCATTGATTGTCTCTCAGCATTTGCTTTCTCCTTCTTCATTTACCAAACATTTATCTTTCCCACGGAAGTATCCAGGATTACATCATCAGGTAATGGTTGATGACAGCTGTCCTCAGTACTGAGGGTGTGCAGAGACTTGGGTGGTTTCTGTAGGGGATTGGAAACATAGTCATTATTTAATGAAAATAGGGTGAGGTTCGGAGTACTGTTTAATTTTGTCAGTTTAAAACCTATATCCATTGTATTATCACATTATTCCTCTCTACCCTATTTCCAGCTCTTGTCCCCAACTCCTGCTAGCCCCAACCCATCTTTCCCAACTTGTATCCTTCCTACGTTCATGTCTTTTTGTTAAACTTTTGAGGCCATTCTGAAGGCCACTGGACTGGACATTTTCTAAATTTAAACACTCATTCTTTGTAGACCGCCTTCACCCTGCTGGTACTGGCAAAATGAGACAAACACAGGCATTGTTACTCAGGATCAGAGACACAGCTCCAACATGTGACTGGATAATTGGCTCAATAAACTTCAGTTTTATTATCTGCAAATGGCCTGACCTTTTCTTATACCACCTGGTTATCATCAGGTTATAATATCCATCAAGAGGCTGTGTAGATAGTTTAGCCAGTAAAGATTTTTCATGCAAGCATAGGGGGATTGAACTCCAGAATTCATCTTTTAAAAAGTATACTCCAATTTTGGTTCTCTTGAAAGCAACTTGGGGCGAAAAGGATTTCTTTCAGATTACAAATTACAGTCCCTTATAGAAGGAAGTCCATGGATAGGCACTGCAGGCAGGAGCCCGGAGGTAGGAACTGAATGAAAGAGCATAGGAAAACAACATCGTCTATTGCTCAGCCTGCTTTCTCACACGGGGTAGGCCCACCTGCCCAAGGGTGGGATTGCCCACAGTGGGTGGAGTCTTCCCACATCAACTGTTAATCAAGAAAGTACCCACAGACACTTGCCAGTTTGATGGACATCAATTCCTCAGTTTCTGTTCTTTCCCACAGGTGACTCTAATGTACATCAAGCCAACAAAACTTAATCAGTATATACATACACACAATAAATGTGAAGCTACATTGTAAACCAATGAACCCTATGTCATGCCTGGGTTACTACTGGCATTTAAAGTAATGGTAACGAATGAGCGTTTTGATTACAGAAAGGAGAAGTATACATGAGATTAATAGTCACACGGCTCACACGTTCTCTTTTTTAAAAAGCAACTAATACATAATTTGTACAATAACACAGTTTCAGAATAATAAGAATATAAAGCAAACGATAGTTTCATTTTTTTGCAGATTAATAGCAAATAAAATTGTAATTATCTATTAAACATAAAGAAATATCCAATATATATATATATATTTTGTGTCCCTATAACTGGACACATCTTTCAGTGATCTCAGCTCATTAGCAGCAGATAAGGACTGTTGAAGATTGTGGTTGGTCATTTGGGAGCCTTGTCCTCCCATCTGAGTGCTTTAAAAGGGTTTGTAATTCCCAACATAGAGGTTCCAGGTGCTTGGTGGCCTTTCTAGGCATACTGAAGGGCCCACCAATCCACATGCCTGCCAAACAGTGCTGTGTAGGAGACACTATACTGTATGTGCCATGTGCTATAGAAAGGGCAGCAGTATCCAAGACAGCAGTTATTTTCCCCTACACATCCAAGCATGAGCTGAGGCGTCATGGAGGTGGTCCAGTCAGTACAGTACTGTGTCAAGAGCATAAGGGTCTGAGTTCAGATCCCCAGCACCCACACAGAAGCCAGGTGCAGCAGAGTGTCTATAATCCCAGCATTGGGGGTGCAGAGACATGTGGACTCCTCAATGTAGGTGCTATTGTTAAACTCTATTTGGAGTTTTAAAAGTAGCTACCCCTCTTCCAAACCTCCAACCCTAGATATGAGAGAAAGGTTAGAAGGGAAAGGGGACATAGACTTGGTTCCAGCTGGTTAGGGTTGCCGGGTTCTTTGGTAAAACGCCAATCTTGGTCCTCAGGATATCTAGCATTCCAGCAACAGCAAATGGCAAATGGAGCAGGACGAACAAGCATCTTTCTTCATCCTCCATCCATCTCCTTGAAGCCCCATCTTCTCTCTGGGCTCTAGTATTTATATTCTCCCAGAGACCTCAGAATTCCACTAAGTCCAGCTGACAAAGACCACACCCCTCCCTGAACCACACGAGGCTGTTACCAGCTGGCATGGAGCACACAACTCCTTGAGAAAAGTATTATACAGTATTCATATTATACAATATCAAACAATAATTGCCTCTCTGAGGTATGAATAAAGTAAGGCAGTCCCATATTCCACACTTGGGATTAAAACAAAAACATATTTATATAACATAACTGAGTTTTTAAAGAAACCAAAACTTCCACTACATCTCAAGCTCACTGGCCAGCCAGTCTAGCTGAATTGGTGAGCTTCAGGCTCAGTGAAAGATCTTCTCCTAAAAAATAATGTGGGGAGAGACTCAAGAAGAAGCCTGATGCTGACCTTTGGCCTCCACATGCACATGAACACACGTGTACATATGTCTACATGAACACATGTGCACCCACACAAATATGTTCAGAGGCAGCCCTGTGCTCTCGTACATGCACACACACACACACACACACACACACACACACACACACACACACAC
>NW_026590212.1:531956-532574 GCF_907164565.1 Psammomys obesus
ACACACACACACACACACACACACACACACACACACACACACACACAGGAAACCAAGGGCTTTAAATGCCAGCTGACTTCGGGCTCCTCTAATAAGGATCTCAGAGACTTCGGGTAAATCCTATAAATTCTCTGAGTCTTGGTCTTTTGTCTGAGAATGGAGCTTGTATAATACTTTTATTTCATGGTAGTATATAGATTGCATGAAATAATGAGTCTTAAAAAGTATTTCTGGTGAGTGGTGACAGTAGACTTTCAAAGAGAAGTAGATTTATGGTGCTAGTAACAAAGACAGGGTCAAGGGTAATAAAGGAACATTGGCAGTTCAGAGTTGAGCTCATCGTCCTTAAATAAAAAGAACTGATGTGGTTAAACAGTGAGGCCAGAGGCTCCTGTGGTCATGAACCAGGTTTTAGAGTTTAACATGGTTGGCTAATGAGCATGTGTGCCTGGTGTGTCATCTATAGATACATCTACTGTCATTTCAACGTGTCGAGTAGCAAGGTAGGGTCAGAAGTTATCTGAGTTCACTCTCTGTGAGCCCCTATGTAGCCAGGTTAGCTTATCCTGAAGTGTGTGTGTGTGTGTGTGTGTGTGTGTGTGTGTGTGTGTGTGTGTG
>NW_026590212.1:532584-561897 GCF_907164565.1 Psammomys obesus
GTGTGTGTGTGTGTGTGTGTGTGTGTGTGTGTGTGTGTGTGTGTGTGTGCTGTCCTTGACCTCTCTGGGTCCTTCAATCCTTCCTTTTCCTCTTCTACAAGGTTTCCCACCTAAGGTTTGTCTATGAATCTGTATCTGTTTCCATCAGCTGCTGGGTGACAGTTATGCTAGGCTCCTGACTGCAAGTATAGCAGAGTATAATTAATAGTGTCAGGGGCTGGCTTTCTGTCATGGGCTTTCTCTCAAGTTTGGCCAGGCCAGTCATTGGTTGGCCATTCCCTCAGTTTCTGATCCATCTTTATACCTACACCTCTCATAGGCAGGACAAATTTTGGGTCAAAGGTTTTGTGGGTGGGTTGGTGTCCCCATTCCTTAATTGGAAATTTTGGCTGGCTACTAGAGGTTAGCCATTTAAGTTTTCATGTACTCTATTGCTGACAGTTTTAGCTAGGGTCACCCTCATAGATTCCCCAGAGTTTCCCTTGTCCTAGGTTTCTGGCTTGTCCAAAAAAATACCATCCCCCCATCAATTTCCATTCTCTTTCTAGTTCTTTCTCCCTTCATCCTCCCCCCCCCCACTGGATCCCCCCACCAGCCAACAAGACATGAGACAGACCTCCATACATATATGTAACAGATGTGGAGCTTGGTCTTCAGGTCGGTCCCCTAACAACTGGAGCAGGGGCTGTCTCTGACTCTGTTGCCTACCTTTGAGTCCCTTTCCTGTAACTGGGCTGCCTTGTCTAGCCTCAATAGAAGAAGGTGTGTCTAGCCCTACTGTCATTTGATATGCCAAGGCAGGGTGATATCCATGGGAGGCCTTACCTTCTCTGAGGAGTAAAGGAGGGGGGCAATGGGACGGGAAGGGAGGGGAAAGGGAGGAACTGGGAGGAGAGGAAGGATGGTATGCTTAGACTACAAATAGAGTTAGAACATTCTCTGATGCTTTATCAAAGCTATGGCACAGGGATGTGAATATTTGATGACTGACATGGAAGCAAACTATATAAATAAAAAACCCAGAGGACCATACCTGCATGGCTCCATAGCTCTCAGGAAGAAGAGCGGCATTCACCCAAGAAGCTCTCTGAATGCTATTCTGAAAGCTATTGTGAATATACAGTTAATATTGTCATCAAAGCTCAAAGGGTTTTTAAGATTCTGTGTGATGTGTCACTTTTAATTCATTTTGTTGACAGTTTCTAAGATCCAAGACAAGCGTCTTACCCAAGCAGGGAAGTGCTTGCTGCTTTCTAGATCTCAGTGCTCAGAAATCTCGAAAGGAGGGTGGGCATAGGGGAACACCAGATCCCCTTCATGTACTATTCCTGAAGCTCCCACTCTGGCTGTATGTCTTTGCAACTGTCTCAGATAGAAATTCAGCACAAACCCAGCAATATGGGGAATATGAGCTAGGGACGTTTAATGTGTTAAGGGTGTGTGACTCCAGGAAGGAGTCCCAGTTCTGCTCTACTGTGATGGAATGCACATTTTTTGTTTTGTTTCTAAAATGAGGAAATTGTGTCCTTGCATATTCCAGGGATGATGAGCCTCTGCTTGGCTTCCTGAGATGGTAGCCGTCCCGTGCTCCTGGAACCATGGCTGCAGCACAGGACCGAAGTTTAGAAGGCACTTTTGTTGTCTGGTTTCTTCACATGGGGTGCTAATTCATAGGAGGCACCTACATATCTATGTGAGGACAGGTAGTTGAGAGTTTGGGAAAGGACTCTTTTTTTCTTTTTTCTTTTTTTTTTTTTTTAATGGCGCTGGCCTCTGGGAGTTTGACCATGCTCCACCAAGTATGAGCAACGCAAACTGGACTTTTTTAATTTTCTTCTTCTTTTTTTGTTTGTGGGGAGGTCATAGGTGGGAGTGGACCCTGGAGGACTGGGAAGTGAGTGTGATCAGGGTGCATGATGTAAAATTCCCAAATAATCAATAAAAATATTATGTTGAAATAAAAGATAAAGTCATTTTAAAGATCAAAGTCTGCTAGCTTAAATATTAGCCACATCCCCTGAAACATCTTTCTGACAAAATCTGTACTGATACTTAGCCAAAAATCAGGTATCAGAATTTGTTACACTGACACATAAATTTAGATAGCACAGCTTGCTGTTCCCTCCAGACATGCTTTCTCACAGTGGGGGGTTTCCACCATGACCTCTTGGTAATTCAATAGTCTCTCTGGGTCTTGGGGTTTTGTTTGTTTGTTTTGTCTTTCTCCTTAAGAAGTCTATGCCAGTATTTTTTTTTAAAAGATGAACTTGTTTTGTTTTCAGTTTTATGTATATGAGTATTTTGCCTGCATGTATATTTGTACTCTGTGTTCTGGTGCCTATGGAGGTCAGAAGAGAACATCAGATCCCCTGGAACTAGAGTTACAGATGGCTGTGAGACATCGTATGTGGCCTCAGAACTGAGTCTCAAGTTCTCTGCAAGAGTAGTGAGTACTCGTAACCACTGAGCCATCTTTTCAGCCCCCAAGGATTTTAATTAAGCAGTTTCAAATTCTTCTTAAAAGTTAGAGTGTACTTGAAAGAAAAATCAAGATATCAAAAGAAAAAAAACCACATCATTATAATTCTTTTACCAAAAAATAGATTGTGTCTCTTTCCAGTCATTTTATGTGCACAGATAAGTGGTGATAACGGTCCTCTATTATACGTACTCTGCTCCAGATATTGACTGCCTTGATCCTTCCAGCACCAGTAATGTTATTTCCATCCACAGACACAGAAAGCCAGGCCCAAAAAGGTTAAGTAACCCAGTGTAAGTTATAGTCAGTGAATGGTATTGAATCTTCAGACCCAAGCACCATGGGTCTAGAGTTTGGGCCTCTGCTTCACTTATAGTATAGCCTCTCTCTCTCTCTCTCTCTCTCTCTCTCTCACTCTCTCTCTCTCTCTCTCTCTCTCTCTGTGTGTGTGTGTGTGTGTGTGTGTGTGTGAGGCATTAGCTTATATTTGGGTATCAATTATTCAGTTAATTTCACCTGACCACATAATTAGGGAAAATTTACATTTTAAGATCATTAGATAATCTTCAACAATTTTTATTGTTTGTGGCAGGCAACAAATAATTAATTAGTTATTCTTTAGCACTTTTAAAAATAAAACAGATAATGTGGATATTATGTTCTTCTTTAAAAAAGACTTTTAGTGCTAGAGGTTGAAGCCAGGGTACAGTGTATGCCAGGCAAGTGTTCTGCCCCTGAGCCACACATCCTAGGCCTTCAGCAGGGACACTTGTAAACAAAGCAGATGAGTCTGGGGACAGAACCTTAGCTCTGTCAACATTTTCAGGATACTTTTGTTCTGGATCATGGCCTTTGTCCCTCCTTGGAGATGAAACTTAACTATAGTCTTCTAAATAAATTCTTTTGAGAGTTATTTTAAAACCAATTGTTTTACTTTAGCCTCTGGCTATGCTTCACTTTTTGTTTTCTGTCATCTCTGACCCCCAGGACACAGTGGTATTTCTATAAATTCACCTTTATTGGCAGTGTGAGTCAGCAGGGCCCAGCTGCTGAGACTGCTCTGGGCAGAGGCAGGGGCTGACTCATGGAAGGCAGTTTTTTAGAGAGGTCATTAATGCTCAGGCTCTGGCTGCTGCTTCAAGGTCTGTAGTCTACTTATTGAGCTGGAGGCTGCTCTGGCCAATAGGGGCCTCTGGGAAGGATGGGGTGCACCCAACTGCTTCCAGGGCCAGCTACTTGCACCTCCTACCCTCTCTTTGCTGGCGCATTCACCCTGTCTGGATCCTGAGTGCTCATCAGAAGTTTGAGAGGTTTGGCTCCTCCATAGGGTGTAGAGGGATCCAGCACATGCTGGTGATTATGAGTCACAAAGAAGCAAAGCACATTCTTTTGAGCTCTAATTGTGCCCCTGGTTTTCAGGAGAAATTTTGGGTGGTTCTTGTAGGCAGCTCTAAATATGTCACGCTTGCTTGCTAGGAGAATGGTTGGCTTCCATGGGTAGGATATGCCAATCATCCTGAATTAGCGTTTATCTCCCCACTCCAGGCTTACCCTACATACCTTGTTGATTCTCCATTTCTGAACCAGGATTGTAAGGATTAAAAACAGTACTTGCATTGAGTGAGCTATGCAAAAATTAAATGATTAATGTGCCCATTAATTTCTGAAAAGCATTAGATAAGTTTTCGATTCTTATAAGGTGCTTTCTTAGGTCAACACCTTTAATCACTACATAATCTACTAAGTGTAATTTTACCTCTGTAAGTGAAGAAACAGCTTGGAGAGGTACAGTGGCTAGCCCAAGATTACACAGCTAGTAAGTGTAGGGTGTTTTCTTCAAGGCCACATCCCTGTCCACTGGGATACACTCGCTATCCTTTGTTGGGTGGACAGGGAGAAGGAGAGCCTGGCTTTTCTTTTTCAGAAGTCCTAATGACAGTCAGGCTCCTAAAGAGACTTAGTGTCTGCACTTCGCAGTGCTTCAAGCTCCCGCAGTCACACCTATTCCAGTAATTTTTCTCAGGTTTCCTGCACCTACACGTTCTTCTCTGTTTTCTCGGCCTGCTTTGAATTCGTAACCTTTTGCTTGCTTTGAAAATTAATTTCCAATTCAATGGGCAATTCAGTTCAATTTCTCAATACCAGATCAGAGATGAAGGAGATAATAATGCTCCCTGACAGACATCTACAGCCTTGCCCCAGACACAAACAAGGCAGTCATATGAGACACAGTTAAATTTTGAGTGTTGTAAAAGAAATACAGACACTATTGCATAAATGCAGGTGTAGGGAAAGAGACTTCATTCAGTCTGGCTAGACAGTTTAGGCTTTTCACCCCGAGCATTTGTCTTGAACTGCGTACTGTGCAGAGCAGTCAGGGAAGAGCATGGATAAAGCCCCAGCCTGAGAAATATGCCCAGGAAAGCATGGCAATGCTCACTTGCTGTTGCCATAGCTGCTTTTCTCTTCCTGTTAGTGGGAACGTCGGCAATCTTCACTGTGCCGTCTGTGCTCAGAGTCACCAGCACAGGCTGGCTCCTTCCTTAGTCAGTGTTTGGATGTATGGTTTCGGCCCTTCCTAGACTGCAAGAAAAATCTCTCTGAGGCAATGTGAGAGCCAAATTGAGGCCGATAGAATAGAATCTGCATTCTACTCAAGAGTGAGTCAGGAAACAGTGCCCAGACCTTTAAGAGTGCAGATAAGTGAGTTCAGGTCTTGGCTGGAGGAGGGTATCCAAATGTGTTACTTTGTATTGTTTGGAATCCTGGGTCTCACTTCATGATTCTGGGGTACAGTGAAAATTTCCAGACCATCTCCATATGAGCAGGCAAATTTCTGGAGCAATGTACCTGACACCCAGCTACATGTCCAACGAAGATCCAGCTAATCTCTTCTCAGTTTATGGCATTGGGCTTGACTCAGGGACCAAAAGAGCACAGTTGTGTTTAATCTTAAATTCAGTCTAGTAATATGACCACACAAGTACAACCCTGGACAGTTGATCAAGGAAACACGGAGGACGGGAAGTCCACTACAAAGCCCACTACAAATCAATCAGGGTTGATTTTTCTTGACCCGAACCTCTGTGAATAAAAAGGGGAGAAAACCAAACCAAACCAAACCACGATTGGATAGAAGGTCCTGAGAAAGTGAGGGCATCGGACATCTGTGGACATTTCCTCTGGGTGGGGGTTGGAGGAGGTGCGGGTTACCAAGCCACGTGGGAGAGATCGCAGGCATTGCAGCAGTCTCTTCCTGCCGTCTCTGGTGCGTGGAAAGACTGCAAACATGGGGGTGACTTGTTTAGTTTTGCACTTTAAAACAACAGTGCCTGTCGGGAAGATGGTGCAGTGTGGAGGGGCTGAGATGGAGGGAACACCAGAGCCGTTTTGTACGTTGTGGTGTAGACTAGCCTGGTGCAGAGTGTGGAATCTGGAGGAGATGCTGGGGAGCTGGGAAGTCGGGTGGCTGTGCTAGTGTCGTGGCGGGGAGGAGCCGACAGTGCTGTCCACTGCTCTGACTTTGGCTGCTGCTCGTTTCCCTGATGAGGCTTTTGGCTGAGGCAGAAAACAAAGAAGCAGAAACAGGCCTATGGGGCCAAGGCAATGTTGAGGTCAATGTCGAGTCAGCAGAAGAGAAGATGGGGTTAGCTGAGCATCAGTTTTTTAGACAGAGGTTTGCAAATCTCCACTGTAGAATCTCTAGCTAAAATGTTGAAAGGTTTGAGTTTGAACTGTGAGTAGAAAGCAGACCAAGAAGAACACTTAAAAGAGGGTTGGAAGGGAGCAAGGAAAGAGTTACACCAACAGGTAAGTTCAGGTAAGAAGAGCAAAGAGCTCAGCAGGATGGGACAGAACAGCCTTGGTGTTAGCAATCAGAGGATAGTTGGTGCCAGATCTGGGGAGGTGGGGGTTGGGCACACAAAAGAGAGATTAGAAATGCACTGGGTTGAGGGGCAAGCAGGAGGGCACGAGGAGAGAGAGAGAGTGGGACAACCTTTCAAAAAGCCAGGCTACGAAAGCATGCAGAGAGAGCAGGTGTGAAGGGAGGCGGCACACGCCAGGAGGAATTGTTCCAAACAGGAGAGCCCTTGTCCTGCCTGTAATCCAGGGGAAACTCTCCAGCACGGAAAGTATTATGTGTAGTATGCCTGGGCTCCGTGAGGCTGTAATAGTCCCCTTGGTGGCAATGTGTATAGAACTCCTGGAACAGCAGACAAAGCAGCCTTCTGGGCTGTGGGGACACTATACAAACCCCTCTGCTGCCATCAATGCTTCAGCTGAGATCCTTTGTTCTGTGAGGGAAGTCCTCACAATCAGAAGGACCGAAAACTCTTGCCCTCAGGGCTGCAGCCTGAGCCTGTCAGCAGCAAGCTTCCCTCGGGTGCCTTTATCAACATGGCTCTTCATGGCAGTAGAGACAAGGGTAAAGTTGAATTGGAGCAGGAGACATGCCTGGCACCAGAGTAGCTGAAGTTGATGCCTGGGGTTCTTGCTTCTGAGTCAGGCTAAGTTCTCCGCAAGGCCTATAGCCAGGCTGCCACCTAGTGTTCATCCCTGTGTATAACAAGGAAACCTCTGCCTGCCGCCAAAAGCCTTCAAAGCAGCAGAGGCTTGAGCTCAGGGTGAACTTTTCACGTGGGGAAGAGAGAATGAAATTACCAGTTACCCTGAGTCCAGAAGCCACCAGAACACAGCACAGTTGTTTTTAAAATATGCAGTCTTATTCCATCCTTTGAGTTAGTATTGTTTTTCCCGTTTATAGACATGGCTTATTCTTGGATAGTTCAATAGATTTGGCTAAGTCATTTGTCTGTTAAATACAGAGGTTGGAGAGGGGTCTTAGCCTTTGGGAGTGAACCATAAAATACTAAGGCAGACATAGGTATGAAGCCTGGAGGGTTGAGACCAAGGTTAGGCCGGTCCACTGAGGGTAAGAGATGGGACACCCCATGTGCATTTGTGCTGTGCTCCTGGGCTGGCATGGAGGCTTGCCAGGGACACAGGCTCCAGCAAGCCCTGCACAGGGGCCAAGAGAGAGCTCATATCAAACCTCAGCTGTGCTAGGAGGAGGATCTAAGGGGGGACTGGCAGGATGTTCTGTAGGCATCCTCAACTCAAAATCGCAGCCATGCACTGAAGAGTGGATGGGCCCTGGGAGCAGGGAAGGTTGGGGGAGTCGAGGTCTGGGCACCTCTCTGTTGAGTCTCAGGGAGGCAGTTCTCAAGAACCGTCGGTTCAATTGCCCTCGGACCTGGAGACCCCGGGCTTCTGGAGATTCAGGGTGGGGATGAGTGGATACAGCTGCCTTCTGTGCCAAGCCCACAGGTGAGACACAGAACTGTGCTTTGTTCCTATCTGCCTTCGTGTGTCAGTAGAGGTGTGAGAGCAGTGGATGCTCTGTTGGAAGTAAGAAGCTGAGGTAGGGCTGGATCCTACCCCGTCATGTGCCAGCCAAGAACATCTGCATCTGGCCTCCCAGTGAGTTATTTAGGACGGTGGCTCTCTTGGTACAGCTTTTTACAGCTGGCACCTCCTGGTGCTCTTCTTGGCTTTTTTTCCCCTTCTTGTTTATTCAAATAAAGTGTCCATTGAAAAGTAATCCACATTAACAGGAAGGCAGGATCAATTTGTTCCTGTTGGATTGTGTGTGTGTGTATGTGTGTGTGTGTGACAGAAGGAGAGAGAGAGAGAGAGAGAGAGAGAGAGAGAGAGAGAGAGAGAGATCTCCAGTGCTCCAGGGGCCTACACCTCTGAGTTAGAGTTTGAAGAGGGATGAGCTATGGCACGGAGAGAAAGACACTAAGGGAGGCTGACAGAAGGCGATGCTTCCAAAGATGCCCCGTCCACCCTTCCATCCAGGCTTCCCCTCATACTCACTGCCCCCTGCCTCCCATAGACAGTGACTATCCGACTATATAGTTAACTGGACCCCATTGATGACCAGTAAATCCCAGTGTTTATGTACCTGCACGTTTGATAGAGCCACTCAGTTGCTTTAAAACTTTATTTTTGAAATGTCTGATTGTATGAATAAGACAGAGTCTCTATAGGAAAGTCAAGAAAATATACAAGGATAATATGAATTACACTGTACTTTTTTATTTGTATTTTTTTAATTTTATTTTTTTCTTATTAGTTACATTTTATTAACTCTGTATCCCAGCTGTATCCCACTCCCTCATTCCCTCCCAACCCCACCCTCCCACCCTCATCTCCACCCTGCCCCTTTCCAAGTCCACTGATAGGGGGGACCTCCTCCTCATTCATCTGACCCTGTTTTATCAGGTATCTTCAGGACTGGCTGCAAAGTCCTCCTCTGTTGCCTAGCAGGACTGCTCCTTCCTTGGGGGGTGGGGAGGTCAAAGAGCCAGCCATTGAGTTCCTGTTAGAAATAGTCCTTGTTCCCCTCACTATGGGAAACCAACTGGTTACTGAGCTACCACAGGCTACATCCGAACAGAGGTTCTAGGTTATATCCATACATGGTCCTTGGTTGAGTGTCAGTCTCAGAAAAGACCCTGTGCCCTACACTGTACTTCTAATTAGTTGAAAATAAGCAGCTATCTATCAGCCCTAGTGACTAGTAATATACCCTGCTTCTCTTTCCAGACACTAAAGATTCATGGTGCTTTGTTTTCTTGTACACAATAGGTGCTTAAGCCATACTTGTTGGGTGCCTGGTTGTGGACAGGTGCTTGGTGAACTCAGAAGTTTCCTGTAAACATTAGAAAATGCTGTGTGTTGGGGGTGGCTGCTGATATGTGGCAAACTGGCTGGGACATTGCCAGATTCCACGTAAGTTGTTTTCCCCAAGTCAGCTAGTGGCTTCCTGCCAGGACAACCCTCTGTGCCATGCAGGAGATGATTTGGGATACTGCGCTGGGTCAGCTGAGTGTGAGTCAGTTCTAGGAGGGCCAGTTTCTTAGCAATTATATGCCAAGGGCCTACTAGGTGCCAAGCCCCCATGAGAGGCCTTCTGGGGGGGGGGGCAAAGATTCAGGTTACTGACCACAGGATCTACAAACCACCCAGAATGCAGCTTGCCACGGTGGCAATAGACTTAGATGTAAAGTACAGCAGGGATGGCTTTGGGAGAAGGCCACTGTTGAGAAGCTTCACAGAAAAGGTGTCCTAAGAGTTGGGTCTTAAATAGGAATAGAATAGGTTTGTTAGGGATGAGGGGAGGGATTAAGGGGTGGTTCAGGACCAGCTGGAGTGAGAGACTATTGTGAGAAAGAAAAATTTAAGAACTAAGAGCAATGACCTGGCAGTGTGAAGGGCTAAAGTGTATTCCAGAAACATAAGGAGTCTTCCTGTTACTCACGTTTTCAAGTCTAAGCTTTAGGATTAAAGTAGTATCAGCTACTTCTAGGCCAGCTATGAGCAGTGAGCTGCCCTGGCACCATGAGTCCTCCCTTGAATCTTACTTCCATGCTCAGTTTAGGTTTGCCTAGCAGGATTCAGGTGTGTTTGATGGGGCCATCCTGGCTGAGTTTCAGTGTGCCTTCTTCCAAGCCTCCAGAATTTCCTAGACAGATGTTGCTGTTTTTACAAGTCATGTCCTTCCTGCTGTGTGGTGGCTGTTCACCTTTGTGAAGCCTGCTGTCTCCACTAGACTCTGAGCTCTGCATTGGCAAGACATGTTGGGCTCTTCCTAACACCTACCCCTAGCCCTCGCTCAGAGTACACGTTCATTAGAGGTTTAATTTCCTCTGTGAACATATCACAGTGTCTCTGTAGATGCAGACCTCATTTCTCCATTGAAACCCATTAGAGGTTTAATTTCCTCTGTGAACGTATCACAGTGTCTCTGTAGATGCAGACCTCATTTCTCCACTGAAACCCCTTCTAGGGATGACCCTAAGCGATGATCTGATGTAAGTAAGAAGGGGTGGGTTTTTCTCAGCAGCCTCAATTAGCACTTGATGAAGGTCACGTTCCAGGCTCAGGCAATGCAATCTCACAACTCGAAGGACGGAATCTGGTTTTCATTGGCAGCTTGACAATCACACTACACAGCCTCTCCCACTCCACCTACAGCACCAGTAAGTGACGAATTTAGGTGGTAAATGCCTGGAGTGCTTTGAAGATTCTGTGCTAGCCAACCCGCAGAGCACAGCTATGGCATGGGTGTGCCCTGATGACAAATAGTGTGGCCTGATTATGGGGGCCCACTGTTTTTAAGATAGGTAGGTTTGGGGAGGCCGCCCAGCGACTGTGTCAGCTTTAGAACTGCCCGCAGGAACTGGGAGGCAATGAGAAGCACGTCTTCTGGGTTCCAATGCTGCTGCATCATTGGCCCCATTTGAAACCTGGAACTTAGCCTTGAGTATCAATAGTCCCCTGAAGACTCAGAATATTTTTGACCCCCTCCCCTAATTCTTGTAAAAGGATGTTCAAGGAAGGGAAGATGGACGAGTGGATGAACAGAGAGATGAGATTAATGGATGGTAGGAAGTAAACCATCAAGTCAATGTCAGGTGGATAGTGGAATGTAAGGATGGATGGAAACAAAACCAAGTTGTAGCTGGGGACAGTCCAGCTTGATGCTAGTTCTGGGGTGCTGCTGTGATGGTTCTTCTGTTTTCAGTTTCTGAAGATTCCCTAAGTGTGCCCAGCTAACTGCATGGGGGCAAACCCCTTCCATGTATTTTTCAGGAAAGAATAATAAATCAAGAGTAACTAATACCTCTTCAAAGACTTGCAATCCACCAAACTACCTTCTTCAAAATAAGAAATTGTTGTCATTTTTACCTACTCACTGAAAAGAGACTTCCCTCAGCCAGATTATAACAAATTTATTACAGCTTATTCCAATGGAAGATTTTAATACTAAACATATCTGTTTAAAATTTTCATCCTGAATGTCTTGAGAGGTGTGTTGGAATCCCGCATGTTCAGACCTGAGCCAACTTTGGAGGTGACATAAAGCATGTACACCCATAACTCTTTCTCTCACGCAGTTGCTGGGTGGGCTTTAGGGGAGAGAGTGAAGTACTTGCAAATAAAGCACATTAAAAAGTTAATCCTATAAAAATATAAAAACAAACAGTAAACGGCCCCACATGCAGTTTTAGACACAGTCGCAGAAGCTCTTAAGGACCATTACTCTTCAACAAGCTTATTGTTTCTGAGACTTGGTGCTTATGTGAATGAGCCTTCTACAGTCACTATCCATGTGCCTTGTTCACTAACCTGATTTCATCACCTTGCACGATGTCATGAACATTTCTTGTTGCCCCATAGTCTTGGTAATTACTTTAAATGATTGTATAGTATTCCATTCATCATGGCACTGCTGAATATTTAGGATGCTTGTGGTTTTCATTCTTTGTAAATTTAAAAAATTAAATTAGTGGGTATTATACTTCTTTTCTTCTCCTCCTTTTTTGGAATGGGAAAGATTAAAAATGTTTTTTGATCCTTTTCTGAGGGTAGATTTTTTTAGGGTAAAGATTGAGTACCAAAGTTTAAGCATGGCTTAAACATACTGAAATTATCCTCTTATAATAGTGATGACTCTGTGAAAGTCTACACATATTATCTATACATATTATCTAGTAAAATCCTGAAAATATTTCCAAACTTTAGATATCATCTCATTCTGGGTCAGAAGCCAGAGGCCCTATTCTGACGTGATTTGTCCAGGGTCCAGACCTGGTGTATCATCCCACTGCCCACAGGATCTGGCAATGTTGGACACTGAGTGGCTTTAGAACATACTTTTGGGTGTTGTATGCAATTTGGGGATCATGAATGAGACCCAGGCCTGTTTCACTTCCAAGCCTGAGCTTTCCTCTAAACCTTGCCTGCTTCATACTGACATTGGTTGGGGCCAAGGGATGGACTTGCAGTTGTTGCCATGGCTTTTAACTAAGGACTTGGGCCCAGGGAAACACACCAGAGTTGAGACCCTAATACACAGTTTCTCTAGAATTGTGTTTGCACAGCACTTTTCAGAGGTCATCACCCAAGCGGAGCTGTGATGCATTGCTAAGTCCAGAGAGGGAGGGAGGTTCAAAGTACTAGGTGACACATTAGATTCAGAAAATTTGCTAGACTTTGCTTGTTATTGTTCTTGTGGTGATGGTGTGTGTGTGTGTGTGTGTGTGTGTGTGTGTGTGTGTGTGTGTATGTGTGTGTGTAAACAGATGTTCTGATTATGCATTTCCAGAAATTCTGCCTGTCTGTAAAACTCAACTCCATGAGCATAGGAGGAAGAGTAGTCAGAGGAATGAATTTCTCTTCTGTCTGTGGGTGCTGCTTGGCCAGGCAGAGGTCCCATGCCATACAGATATCACACCCCTACCCAATTCAAGCTCCGTGTTCTGGAGGTGGAGAGATTCTAAGCTGTTCCTCCATCTTATGCAGAGAAATGGAAAGATGGGTTTAGTATGGAAAAGTCAGAAAACACACATTTAGGAGGATGGAGGAGAGATACATCAAAGGAAATAGGATCTTGAGACAGACACAGAACCACAAAACATTCCTCTTTAGGGGCCAGGCCCCCTAAGCAATTCTAGTCGTGTGATGGACCCTTCCTACATGCTCTATTAGGCCTTTGGAAATGCAGCAAGGCTGACAAAGGTCCCTGACACAAGGGAAATGTCACATTTGACCAGGACAAAGGCAGAAAACAATAATACTACAAAAACAAAAAAATACCAAGAATTCACTGCTCTTTCAGTGATGCCACAGAGAGGAAGGAAGGGGAGAGTCTGCAGCCCTTCAAAACAGGGGTGCAGTTTGGACCTCACCTGGAAGCACGGATGAGGGACCCACTGGTACAGAAGGACTGACAGATCATACAGGTCAGAGGGCGAAGCAAGTCCCAGAGACTCAGAAGGACATGTAGTGACCGGCTGTTTCCAGTGGAGGGGATGTCAAAAGCAACAAATGCTTAGAAGGCTGCAACCCGAGTTGATAGTGATGTTTGTAGTATATGTGTGAGTATTGGGTGTCCATTGTATGTCTGTGTATATCTTCTCATGTGGCTGTGTGTGTGTGTGTGTGTGTGTGGTTGCAGGGGGAGGTGCTACTGTAGCCCTTCTGGTTTTTCACAATTAAAGAGATAATTTGGAGCCCATTACTTCTCAGAGAAGAGCCAGGAGTTTGAAAGGCTGTCTGAGTAATTGGCCCATTACCTACTTGCCAGGGGTAAATGATGTCATTTTAATTATTCCATGTATTTTTACTAAGCAGCTGCATGACCTAAGCTCTGTTCTGGGTGCCGAGGGTACAGCAGTGAACAAGATACAAACATTTCTGTCCTCCTGGAGTTTACTGTACTGGCTAGTAGACTAATAACAGGAAAGATAAGAGATAAAACGTGAGGGAGACTTGCAAGAGTTATGGAGAAAGAGCAAGGGTGAGGGGTGGGGAGGGATGGTGGGTGGAGGGTGGGCTGAGGACAGATAGGTAGTTATGTATGTCAGGTTGCAGAATGTGTGAGCAGCCCCCACTGTGGCCTTTGTGGGCAATCTGTTGCTACAGTGCCGCTGCCCCATGGCCTGCAGGCAAACTTAGCACATCGTCCTGTTTGCTTGCTGGTACCTTCCAATCTCACACTTCCTCTGTGATGACATTATTTATTTGTTTATTTGTTCTTTCTTTAAATAAGGCAGGTGGATGCAGATATGTTTATAATAAGTGTGAATTGGGGGAGAAGGACCTGAAAATGGGGTCAGGTCTGTGATATCTAAGCTCATGGCCTTGGAACAGTGTTAAAATATGGGAGGAGCTGACACTGATACTGTGACAGTCCTGAATTCAAGTTTGGGGGAGTTTTCTGACTGGGAACAGAAAGGTATTCCGAAAGGAGAAGGGCTTGGAGAAACAATTTGGCTGAAATACTCTGAGGTCTGGGTTAGCTGTGTGAGCTACCCTCTTACTGGTCTAAAGGGACATGGGTTAGAGGCCGGTTTTGTTCCTGATTTAGTGCTAAGATGTGAAAAGAATTCCCACAAGGGACCTTAACCCTGCACTGACCTTAATGCTGTTCTCCCACCTGTGGTAAATTGCCACACATTTCCCCGGGGAGCCTCAGCTAGGGAGGAGCGCCCTTCCTTACTCAGCAACTGAAACTCTGGCAGGTGTTAATTATGTAGTCTTGTGGTGATTCTATCTTTCCTTCATTAAGGATGAGGACAGCACAGGCCCCCCACCCCTCGCTCCTGGGTCCTCCCTGCATTCTACAGGAGGCTGGTGGGGTGGGGAGATTGTGTGGAAGAGACCTGTGGAGTTGAATGTCCCAGCTCTGCCATGCCAGCCTCAAAGGGAATATTCCACACCAGAGTCCCTGCAGGATGAATCGGGTTAGCCTCTAACAGGCCTACATCCTGGGAGTTGCCTCAGTGTGACGGGAGGTCCTTCTTGTGGGTTACACACCTACACATCGTTCTGACCCTGAGTGCTTCCTCAGCAGGCTGCTCTCAGCACCAGAAAAGCGAATACACTCACGCGTATACTGACCCCAGCCTTCAGACATATCGACTGGTAACAGGAGAAGTTTAATGGAAGAGCACTAGGCTGAAATTGAGGGATTAAAGTTGTAGTAAATTTGTAGTAAAGTTGTCACTCCTAGTAGCTGACTCTGGGTTATGTGACTGTGGTCACACAGAGTGTTTGAAAAATATCACCTGTAAAATGACTTTGAGTTATTAAAATAAGTTTCTTCCTCTCGTCTTCTTCTTGTTGTTTGTTTGTTTGTTTGTTTGTTTTGAGACAGAGTTTCTCTGTGTAGCCTTGGCTGTCTTGGATTTGTAGGCCTCTGTGTGGCCTCCAACTTACATAGATCCACCTGCCTCTGCCTCCCCAACTGCTGGGACTACAGGTGTGTGCCACCACACTTGGCTTTTAATTATTCATTTTATCAGAGACATTTACATTTGCAGTGAGGAAATGAAAGACTATTAATGGCAGTTATGCATAAGCCCTGAGATGTTGGCCTGGTATAAGAATTGGATGTGTTAAATCACACTTTTTTTTTTTTTTTTTTTTTTTTACAGTGGAGCAGAAACTCTGAAAAGGTTTTAAACACTTAAATATTCTTTGGAGTCAGTTTTAAAGGCAAAAGAGAAGAATAACAGAAGGCTGCATAGGCCTTTCCTGCCAGGTCTTTGATTCGGACAGATATAGTTGAGCACACTGGTGGCAAGCTAATGGCACAGAACCTTTCTGTGTGTATGTGACATAAACTTTAGCTCAGGTGTCATGCCCATTCCTTACCAGTTGACGTTAGACAAGTTTCTTTAAACTTTGTGTCTCCATTTTTTTTTTTCATCTATAAATTTGGGATAATCATTTCCATTCTCTTTGTGTTGGGTGTTGAAATGAAGAAACAAAATGAGAAGATTATTTATTAGCATATGGAAATGAGGAAGCAGTGCTCGGTGAACAGGGAACTCTTGGGTTGGATTTTCAGGTTCTGATTTCTTAGTCTTGTTTCTAATGGGAAGGCTCCATCTCAGCAGTGCAGAAGAGCCAAGGTGACACATGATAAGAAATGACCAAGGAATACACTGTGTGTGTGTGTGTGTGTGTGTGTGTGTGTGTGTGTGTGTGTGGTGTTGGTGATGGGAGTGGGGAGGGAAGACCTTCTGATGTGACCTGTCTTGCCTTTTATTTTGCAAATAAGAGACAGGTGTCCAAATGCTCTCATATTACTGAAAGCTGGCTAAGAATCCAGGTGTTTTGGTATGAGGACTGGGAGCCTTACAGAGCCTTTCAGGTTTTTTTTTTAACTTTTTTATTAATTACACTTTATTCATTTTGTATCCCCCCATAAGCCCCTCCCTCCTCCCCTCCTGATCCCACCCTCCCTCCCCTTTCTGCATGCATGCCCCTCCCCAAGTCCACTGATAGGGGAGGTTCTCCTCTCCTTTCTGATCTTAGTCTATCAGTTCTCATCAAAAGTGGCTGCATTGTCCTCTTCTGTGGCCTGGCAGGGCTGCTCCCCCCTCAGGGGGAGGTGATCAAAGAGCAGGCCAATCAGATTATGTCAGAGGCAGTCCCTCTTCCCATTACTAGGTAACCCACTTGGACACTGACCTGCCATGGGCTACATCTGTGCAGGGGTTCTAGGTTATCTCCATGAATAGTCCTTGGTTGGAGTATGAGTCTCTGGGAAGTTCCCTGTGTTCAAATTATCTTGTTCTGTTGCTCTCCTTGTGGAGTTCCTGTGCTCTCCAGCTCTTACTATTTCCCACTTCTTACATAAAATTCCATTCACTCTGCCCGACAGTTGGCCATCAGGCTCAGCATCTGCTTTGATAGTCTGCAGGGCAGAGGCTTTCAGAGGCCCTCTGTGGTAGGTTCCTAGTTTGTTTCCTGTTTTCTTCTTCTGGCTTTCCATATAGACATACAACATAGGACAAACCCACTAAAATCTATGCATCTAAAGAAACCAAGCAAGAGAGAGGACCCTAACTAAAATGTTCAATCCCCACCTGAAAGGCAAAGAGGATGGACATCAGAAGAAGAAGAAAACAGGAAACAACCTAGAAACCTGCTACAGAGGGCCTCTGAAAGCCAGAAGAAAACAGGAAACAACCTAGAAACCTGCTACAGATGGCCTCTGAAAGACTTTCAGGTTTTATAATTTATCCCTGAGGGATCCTACCCTTGTCCCTGCTTTAACAGCTGAGAGTCAGGAAACTTAAAAGGGACAGAGCAGCAGCCAAGGCCATCATTTCCAAAGTCCACAGGCGCCCCCTGTTGGTCAAGAGCTAAAGGCTGCTTTTGAATAGGATTTCTGGGTATCCAGGACTACACATTGTGGTGTGATTTTTTTTTTAACTGTAATTATTCCAGTTCACGCTCCCATTTAAAAGACATTTTGGTAATGATAAATAATAGTAAGGGTCATCTTAGTTCACGTAAGTGCCTCCAGGACCTCTTTGTTTCTTCATGCAGACCCAGGCTTCCATCTAACGCATGTCCTTCTCTGTGGATTCTATCTGCATTTCTCAAGACATCCTTATTTCTCCTCGTGTTTGGATGATAGGTTGGCTGGGTATAAAGTTGTGGGATGATGGCACTTCCAGCAGTTTACAAATACTGCACTGCATTGTCTGAAGTTGTTATTTCTGTCAAGGAGGCAGCCACCCCTCCATTCTGCATTTCTATGTGAAAAACTAATGGTTGCTCTTTCTAGCTACCTTATAGATGCCATTCTTTATTGCCAGAATGCACCTTGCTTTAATTTCTTTGTGCTTCTCGTGTTTGAAGATCGATAAGATTCTTAGGTGTATAGTTTTCTTAAAAAAAAAATTACCATTTAGAAAAAAAAAAAGCTCATTATTTCTTTAAAACATTTTCTTCCACCATCATTCTATTTATTCTTTTGGGGACTGCAACCACACATACATCAGGCCACACAAAGTTGACTGCCATGTGTTCACGTCACTTATTTATTGTAAAATTTTTGTTTTCTGTGAATCATCTTGAAATGTCTCTCTAGCTAGGCATACAGTTCTTATTAAACTTTTTCTTCTGTGGCTTTTCACATACTGCTAACCAAACCCATCTCATGTATGATGGGTTTGTGTCACATCCTGTTACATTTTTTTTTTCTCAAACATTTCAGTTTTTCTTACAAGGAACTTGATGCGAGCCCCCTTGCCCACCTTCTTTGCCTCTGTGGATCTTCCTGTAATGGTGAACGTTCCTAAAGCCATTGTTTACTGATTCTACCAGCACGTGCCTTCTACTGAGCTGTGCCCCAGCCCCCGACTAGTCTTTGTTGATATAGTGTCCTCACAGGCATTGATTCTACACACCCTCCAATACCAAACCCGAAGTGCTCAAGCTCTGCAAGTTGGCCACTGTCCCTTTCTGCAGTTTGCATCAGAGGATGTGAAGGGAGAACTGACTGCATCTACCTACTGTCTGGTGAGGTTTTTTTTTTTCTCCTGAAGACATGGTGCTCTTTGTAACCATGGTGATTCATGCCTGAGAGTGATGGCTCTTTCCCTGTGTTAGGGACCTTCCTCACAGACAAGAGTTCAGCATCTCAGGGCTACAAATTTGCAGGGGCCACTCTGGATTATTAGGGCACCATCCCCCTCCACCAGAATCTTTTTCTAGTACTCAACTTTGCAAATTTTTACTACTAGAGTCGTTCAGGACCAAGCATTATTTCTTTGATCCTGGGAGAACACAGGGCTTGCCTGGTCCCCTCCCTTGCCACAGCCTGGAAAACCACATTAAAAAGCTGCAACAGCTCTGAGGTCTAGTTTGTTTGCCTTGCATCCATTGGCATCTTGGCTTGCTTAGATTCAATTTCTTAAAGGCATTTGTTTTTTGTATGTTGTCAGCTTTTATAGATACTTTTAATGGGAGGATAAAGCTATTCTGCACCTCCATTTTCACCAGAAAAGAAAGTTTACATTTCATGCTTTTGCTACCTTAATACCATTATTACAGTCTACTTCAGTGATTAGAAACTAAAGTTGTAAAAGCCGAACATAGTGATATACACTTGTAATCCATAGTATGCAGGAGGATTACCCCATTGCCTTAAATTCTAGGTCAGCCTGATGCACATAGTAAGACTCTGTCAAAGAAAGAACAAAAAGGGAAAAGATTATAATGAAATTAGTACCCTAATAAAGGTCCAAATTGATTGAAAAATATGCCATCCCCCATACTCCAAACGCAGTCCCACAGACCTTGTGCTCAAACACCTGCATTTTTCCCAGGTGAGGTGAGGCATCACCTCTTATGTTCATAACCTTTTATAATCCCTCCACAACCAGCCTGGGTCTAAGTACCGATGCTTACACACCAGGTCAAAGTCACCTGATACGGCGTTGGAGGGGCCACAGCACAATTGAGGCTACAACAATTTTGTTGAGAACAATCAGACATTTTTATACCCTCATCAGAAACAAAATATTGTGGCAGTTGCCAGAATCAATAAAGCTATAGTTGGCAGGATACAATGATGATTGCAATCTATATGGGATACACAAAATTAATGTATAAGACCTATTATCCTGTCAAGTGTTCACGGACTCAAGTCTGGAAAATCTATGACACATGACACCCAAGGCAGCGGGACTAGGCCAACGCCATGGTTGCCTGTAGGTCCAAGGTCCTTGACAGACATTTTTGAAATGAAGAGGTATGGGGGAGAGGCTGAGTACAAGTGGTTGAGGCATGGTAGAGAGTAGAGAGGAGAGGGACAGGGTATGCATGTCTCAGGGACACTTTTATGTGTGGGACCAAGAAGCCATGTGAGTATGCGAACCAGCCTGGAACAAGAGTGAGGTCGAGGCATATCCAAACCCTGAACATCTTGTCTTGAGATCAGCAGAAGTAGGACCGTTGCATCCCTGTTCTGGGCCTGCATGTCCTGGCACATGTAGCCTTACAACCCCCACTTCTGCCATCCTTGAGGAAGTCATGTAGGCAGGCGCCCATCTATAAGTTAAACTTCCTCTCTCCTTACAAAGTTATGTCCAGAAAACACTTGGAATTTCTCTTCAGGCAAATAAAGCATTGCCAGCATCTTGGCCCCAGCCAATAACGTATGCCAAAAGCCTCTTACCCACTCTCCAAATACTTAAATAGCCTTTGTTCCCCTCGATTAAGGGAGCTGCTCAATGAAGCACACCTCTCTAGTCTGTTCTTGTCAGCTCACAGCCACCTGAGGCCTCTCCCTTCCTCGCTTTCCCTTTTGTTCCACTGGTTTAATTGCTCTCAGGTGATCACACTGTTAGGAGAGGGGGGAAGGGAGTAGGAATGACACCTGCCTATACTCCAACCAACCTGGTCACCTCTCTTCCCTCTAGGAGGTAAAATTCCTGCTTCTGCCACAGAGCCTATTTATTTAGTCTTCAAAGATAAAGCGATTTTCTTAGGGGGCATCCCAGAATTTTTTTTTTCCTACAAGTTCGTTTCATGACCTTTTTCACTTGAAGACTTAAATGACTTGAGCAGTAAGAGCGGAGGAAGTAGGTCGGGCAGACCGGCATCTCCAGGAAAGAACAGAGGCTCTTTTGGAACGAAGTCTAAGGTTATTTCGGGCAAATGTGTGAAGAGCAGTCCTGCCTCATAGCCCTGGCACCACACTCACTGCCTGCCTGTTGGGAGGCAGATTCCCAGAACCCAGGACAGATAGGAGGGTCCTGAACATGAAAGAATCAGTGCCATGAGAGTTACTGAGCCTGAAAGGAACAATCTAGCCTCATGTTTAACTCTCCACAGGAGTATGAGATGTGGTGTCTTATTCTTCAAGGCTGTAGTTGCAGAAGGCCTGCAAAAGAAGGCCAGAGCACAGCTGAAAGGATGGCCTGCTATGGGGGTGGGCACTTTAGCAACATGAGACTTTAGGGGAGATGGTGGCGATGGTAAGTTGCTTCAGGCTGTTAGACACTGCCTGGAGTCCTGAAAGGGAAAGTGTACTCCCAAAGAATGTTGGCATCGGACCGGCCCGGTGCTAGCATTACAATCTTGATTCTGTTCATTTCTTAAACCAGCCTTATGTGGTGGGCTCTGCCCTTCTGTACTTTATAACAGAGGACAGTTAGGCCTCCAGAGGCTTGTTCTCCAGAGTTGGAACGACAGAAATGTGTTGGGAGGCTGGAACGGGGCTATGACACATTGGTAAAACTGAGTTAGAGCAAAGAAGTGAAATCTGGTTTTGGACTGTGTGAAATTGTTTTATAGCGCAAAATGGTGGGTAGGAAGTGTTTTGTGTTCATTAATAAAAGCTCCCAGGATCCACTCCAGTCTTCCACATTACTCATGAAATATAGTAAGAGTGAGGTAAACCAGATGCCTGATTTTGGCACCTGGAATGTACAATGGTTTACAAATATATATTCTAGAAGCCACCTGTTAAAACACGTACATTGCCTCTGAGGACAAAGTGTTACCTGACACCACTGCAATATTAGTTTTATCAAAGCAATTTGTCACCCACCCAAAACAATATACAAACTGATGGAGTGGGCATTTTAATCAGCCTATGTGGGGGGAGATGTTTGGCAACAGCTTCTTGGGCAGGAAGGGTAAAGGGCACTGAGCAAGTGGAAACTGAATGGTGGAACCCCAAATAATGCTGTCTGATTTGTTCCCATGGCTGATTTGTTCCCATGGAGTATGACAGGCTTAGGACTGTGGAACTCTGGCTCCCTCTTTAGGCTAAGTCCTGAACTGCACAGCCTCGCATCAAAGGTTGCAGATTTGAAAACCACATAAGGAAAATCAAAAGCATACTAGGGTGAACAGGGCTGGGCAGTGGTCATCACTGCTGCTCTTGTACAAGGATATAAATAAGGTTCAGAGTTTCCACGATCACAACTCAGTAGTGTCAAAGTTAGGGATGACATCTGTGTTTGCTACTCTGAGACAAAGGAGAATCTCAGGGCAAGAACCAATTCTTACCTTCTTCCACCTCACCAGACTACAACTGAGGGCAATAGACATGAGCCCTCAAAGACAGAGGCTTCGCCTAAACTCCCCACCCTTGGCACTTATCCTCAAAACCAGAGCTCGGCAAATTCTCAGTCTACTACACAGGGTAAGACTTACACAAGGAAAGTTTTACACATCGGAGATATGTGGGGATCAGTCCTTCTGCCTCACATTCTTTCCACAGCATCTGCTTGGCTGGCTCCCTAGCCTCAGTCATGCTCCTGGAGATCATCTGGGAAACTGTCGTTATGGGCACTCTTTTCTTTCCAGTGCCTCCTGTGGACAGTCACCTTTTGTTTTGGCAGGTGAGAAAATCTGAGTCTTGGAAATGGAAGAGCTCCTATGCGCCCAGCCAGTCATGAATTTAAACAGCAGGTATGTAGTATGGACCTCTTCACATGTGTCTTCCATGTTGGCGACAACAAACAAGGGTTGGGTGCAGTGAATGAATAATAAACCAAATAAATAAATTGTATAAAATCCAAGGTGAAAGTGACTCTGAAAGCAAAGCCACATAAAAAGGCCCAGGAGTATGAGGGTCAGAGGGTAAAGTGCTATTTTTAATGAGCTAGAGCCTTGTTAAAAACCATGAGTGAGGTCAGGAAGTGACTCAAGCAGATAACTTGGTAAGAAGATTCCCGGCCTGTAAGCGCCTGAGCTTACTTATCAAGCAAGGTCAACTAATACAGCTACAAGGAATCAAATCATGCCTGCTGAAGGGCACAGCATAACTGTGACAATTTTACTGAGAGCAACCAGATTTTTAATACCTTGATCAGAAACAGACTATAATGGCAATTGCCAGGATCAATACAGAGGTAGCTGCCAGGACACAATGAATTTTGCAAGCTATTCAGGGTATACAAGTTTAATGTCTAAGACCAATTGTCCTGCAGAGCTTTCATGCTTTCTTGACTCCTAAGGAAGCCAGAACATCTGACTTGTTAGATCATTGGCCATGGGCAAATAACACACTATTGACAGGCCTCAGTTTCTCAGCTTGTAAATGGATTCACAACCCTATTTCAGGGGAGATGATAGATGAGCATGTAAGGGTGCCTTGTGAGGCCAAGCATATAATAGATATTTCAAAGGTGGTAATGCAGACGCTTTTGCTGCCCTCATACTACCCTCCAGCCGCACTAGCCTGCCTTCCATGCTCTGTGTGAATTAGGCTCCCTCATACATTTATCCTCGCTTCTGCTTTGGCCTGTTCAGGGAATCATGGAGTTGGCCTGGCCTAGCTGCCTTGAGAAACATGTATCATAGGTTTTTCAGGTTAGAGTCCATGGCTCCTGGAGCACAATGTGCCTTCCAGTTCTTGAGAGATTGATGCGCTCTCTCAGGCCACTTTGTGTTTCTCTGTATGCCTTTGTAGTCAAAGAAGCATGGAAGCTTGAAGGGGCAGTTGGTCTTGTGAATCTGTGTGCTCCTTTTTTTGTGGCTAATGGGAACTTGTGGAAGAACTGTGTATTCTGTTGTGTGTGTTGGATGTGTTAGGGTGTAGAATGGAGTCTGGGTATTGTAGACAGGCATCTTCCTTGTTTCTTCCTAGTTTCTTCCTGGCCTTTGTGACCGAAAGGATCTTGCCATGCTACTTGTCTGGTAAAGGGTGGCGCCACCTGCTGTTTGTATGTGGAATCTACCTTTTCACACAAGGGCTATTCAGTTCTGCCTCAAAGGCACAGAGAGTCCTTCCTGGATATGACTCTAGCACATCATTTCTTGTTTGCCTTTGTGTCTATAATTCTTTGTAGTGCCATCATTCTAACTTCCTTTGTCTTTTTTTTTTTTTTTTGCTTCTGTCAGTGTGTGTTAGTTAGCCACTACCACGTGCCCCACCTTCAGTTAAACTAACAAGATGTCAAAATTATCTACTCTAAGCCATCTCCAACAGTCCCCAAACACTCTGGTCCTTCTGTCCTCGAGATGTTTTAGTTACACCTCTTTTGCATGTGCTGTATCTGTCTCCTGTCGCCTCTGACTCCTAAGGTGAGCCTAAGGCCTGAGGGTATGTAAAATGTTGAGTACTCTTCAGAGAAAGAGCGTGAGGGAGACTGCAGAAAGCATCCTGTGCCTGTATCAGCACAGTTTATGTAAGCAGAAAATGTCCTCCCCCAGTGACAACCTTCTAAAGGATGATTGCATGCTGGGGTCCAGCCCTGGGTGAGGACAGGGCCTGAAGTGGGTGGGCATAAGAGCAAGGGGAGAATCCGACACAGGACACGTATTTGTATGGCTTGACCTCCTCTCATAACCAGTGTCTCTCACAGGCTTTATTTATACACAGGATCATGTCCTCAGATGCTAGAGACCAGTTCCAGAGCACAGGATAGACCAAGACAGATCATAGTATCCACAGTGTGGGCGAAGACCAGCTGGTGGCTGGTGATTCTATAATTTAACTCTTAATCTTTCAGGCTGATAGCTTTGCTATTTAGGCTACTTCTAAAGGAAGAGAGAGGGAGGAGGGAACTTAACCCTGAACTCCCAGATTCAGGGTCAGGAATCTTACTAACTGAGCTACTCAAGGTTTCTAGTTTTCTTGCTGCTGAAACAGCTCTCTAGAATTAATAGATCAGACATTATTTTTTATTACCTATTATATCAAACTTATCTTTCTATGAAAGCACATTTTATTTTTCTTTTATATTTGATGTAAGACCATCATCATTTTCTTTGATTCTTAAAATACTGTACAGCTTTTTTTTTTTAACAGAAGACAAACATTGCTTAAGCAAAAGCAGTCTGTTCTTTGTTTTTCTACAATATCAGAAAAGTCCTGATCTGACAAGTCTGCTCAGGAAAGTAGGCTGTTCACTGAGCAAAATATTCCTGTCTGTGTCTTTGTCATGAATCTTCATTTCAATGTGATCTCTATCTTTATTACAGTCCTGTAAAGGGTAGAAGAAATTAAGGATTCCTAAAACTGCCCACTTTGCCTTATAGAAGGTACCAAGGTTTGTCATTAATTGTATAATCAAAATCTCTTCCTGTCCATATTAGTTCCATGTGTCTGAAGATGGACAGGAAAAACTAATGATTCAGTGATAGTTTGTCAGCTTCTAAAATCCCCTACATTTTCCTTCTTTAATGTTTTTTTTAGATCCTCTGTCTCATGCTTACTAATAGCACTTGTTAATGGTCTAAATGTATGTCTAAGTAACGAGTTCTATGGAAGACTTAATTTTCTGCATAGCTGTCCCCAGGGAACTACTATTTTATTCTATTAACCAGCTTTTGTTATATTATCCCAGCTCTAGCTGTCAGTAAGACATCTTTAACAGTAAGAAATACAAATACGAGCAAAAGTTGTGTAACGAATTTCCACTGAAGTCAATGAAGGGTCAGTCTAGGCCATCCAAGCACTGAAACTTTGTCAAACAACACCTTCAGGACACTCAATATCACCAATTTCATCTGAAAACTTCTGCTGTTAAATACTGGTGCTGGCAAATCAACAGCATCTCTTTTAAAAGACTTCATAGATGTTAAGACTCACACAGACACTGAGTGTTGAGGTCTTGGCTTTCACATAGTTCAACTGCATGCATTCTGAGTTTTGTTAACACCAACTCAAACTTGCTATTTCCTTTTATTGAAAAGAATATATTCTGATTACAGATTCCCTCGCCCTCTTTTTTTCCTAGTTCTTCCTTACTTCTACTCCAATCAGATCCACTCTCTTTCTCTTTCTTATGAGAAAGCAAACAGGTTTCTAAGGATAATAACAAAATGCAATAATATAAACCAAAAAAATCAATACATTGGAATTGGACAAAACAAACAGAAGGAAAAGAGCCCAAGGGAAGTCACAAAAAAACAAAGACCCACTTGTTTGCACACTCAGGATTCCCCTAAAAAATAGAAGGTATAATATTCTTTTCTCTTTTTACCCCATATGTTCCTTGCAAATATGCATTTTTTTTAGGGTAAGAAGAGAAAAGAAAATGTATAAATAAAATACAATAAAATGATAAATATACTGAGAACTACTAAAAATGAGGATACAGAGACTGAACTGGCCATCTTTTGTAGCCAGGCAAGGGGTCCAATAGTGGGCCAAGGTTGTTCTTCTTTGCGTTGTTGGCTGAGGGGATCCCATGGAGATCCCCAAACAACTCAGGTTGATGTAAGGACAGATAGTTGCTCTCCAAAATCTGATAGGGGGGCCCCGTTGCCAAGGACAACATCTACATAGCTCATTGAACATAGAGAGGTTGAGCTGATGCCTGCATGGAGCCTTCACCCCTATGTTCTGGTTGCTTTGGCTACTGAAAGAGAAACCTGAACACCAACCCCGCCACAAATCCTTCAACCTATAATCTCTTCTGCCTGCAAAATGTGCTGAGGCAGAACTTGTGGGAGGGGCCAACCAACATCTCATTTAATAAGAGGAGGCCCATTCCTGACACTGCCTGGTGGCCAGGAATCAGAGACTGGACAGTCCAGAGACCTAGGATAGGACCAGATACGACTGACAAAAAAAAAAAAAAATCAATGAAATTATTCCTATTTTTATTTTGCTGTAATTATAGAGTGGTGCCTTGTCCAGTCATCATCAGAGAGGCTTCACCCAGCAGCAGATGGGAGCAGATACAGAGCCTCACAGCCAGACATGCAGAGAGTCTAAACTGGGGATCTCCACTGGGTCCCATCCCTTGAATCTCAGGGAACCCCACGGAAGAGGGGAAGGAAAGAGTCAGAGGAGGTGGAAGGCATCAGGAGAATGAACTAAGTGGGGCTCTGTGGGCTCACAAAGACTAAAGCTGCAAGCATGGGGTCTGCCTGTGTCCTCTGAGGATATGTTGTGGCTGTTAGCTTGGTGTTTTTTGTGGGCCTCCTAACAATGGACGTGGGTGGGCCTAACTCTTTTTGTCTGCTCTTGGGACTTTTGCCTGTTGCCTTTCCCAGCTCCAATATGAGGGCTTTTGCTTGTCTATTTGTATCTTATTTTGTTGTGGTTGGTTGTTGCATCTTGGAGGCTTTCTCCTTTCTGAAGAGAAATAGAGAATAGTGGCTCTGGGGAATCAGGGAGATGCGAGAGCACTGAGAGGGGTGAAAGGAGGAGGGACTGTGGTCAGGATGTATTGTATGAGAGAAGAATCTATTTCCAATAAAAACAAACAAGTAAATATTAACATAAAAATTTTAAAAATGGAGAGAAAAAGCCCTGACACGAGTTTGTGAGACAAGGAACCTCCAAAGATGCTGTTGAGTTCCTTTTCTGCTGGTCGTCTGCTGCCGGGCTCGCAGCCCACCTTTAAGAGCAGTTTGTTTCCCCAGGGAGACCCCTTGGAGGAAACTAAATTTTCATTTGCAGTGGTTATTAATTGGAGATCGCTTCTGTATTGGGGGGGGGAATGTGCCCATGTCTCATTTTGACTCTTGAGCCCCGTCTGATGCAGTCATGTCCAGGCCCTGTGCATACTTCTTCAGTGTCTGTGAGTTCTTTGTGCTTTGCTCACATTGGCTTAGAGGGCCTTCTTTTCTTATTGTCCTCCATCTCTTCTGATTCTTATACTCTTTTCCTCCTTTTCTTTCTGAACCCTGAGGAGAAGAAGCACCCTCTTTTAGGCTTAGTGTTCCAAGCTCTCATTCTTTTCATAAGGCCTGGCTTTTGGTCTTTGTATTTGTTCCCATCTGCTGCAAAGGAGGCTTCTCTGATGGCAACTACTAAGAGAGGCCTGGATCTGGCACTGAGTGCGACACAATGTCATTAGGAGTCATTTTATTACTAAGTTTTTTGTTGTTGTTGTTTTTGTTTTAGAACTACTGTATTTGGTTTTATCCAAGGTCCCTGAGCTATCTTGTCTTAGTCCTTGATCGCTGAGGCAGTGTCATTTCATCTCATGGAATGCATTCAATGTCATGGAATGGGTCTCAATTCAAATTAGATACTGGCTGGGTACTCCCACAAGCTTTGTGCCACTATTGTAAGATCTTGCAGGCAGGACACCATTGTAAATCAAAGGTTTGTGTCTAGGTTGGTGTTTCTCCTTTGATAGCATTCAGAGTCCTGTACCAAGGATGCTAGCGCATGGGAGTATAAGCTCTGTGTAGGTACCAGTTTTACTTCTTCATGTTCAATGGATTGTATAGGTGTTGTCTTCAGCAATAGGGCCTTGTCATCAGTTTGTAAACTATGGTCTTGGCAATGGCATGGGTTGCTTGGGATTCTAGTGAGACTCCTTTGGCCAACAACTCAGTTAGATGTAACCAAATCCTGACACTGGAAACTTCATTTGGTGACATGAATGGGCATTTGGGGCTCTGACTCACCGTTATTTGGCGATTTCATTTACATTGCCTTCATATAGGCGTATGTTTTAGGAAGCTTCTACTGTATATTAGATTTCCATTGTTGCCCCTCAAATGGCCCCTAATTTTAGCTGTCTCTCCTTGTATTTCCTACTTAGGCCCTCTCTTCCCTCACCATCTCTACTTCAATAATTTCCTCTTATTTTAATGGCTGAGTAATACTCCATTGTGTAAATGTACCACATTTTATTTATCTATTTTTCTGTTGAGGGACATCTAGACTGTTTCCAATTTCTGGCAATTATGAATAGGAAGCAATGAACATAGTTGAGCACACCTATCTCTGTAGTAGGATGAAGTATCTTTGGGCATATGTCCAAGAGTGGTCTAGCTGGATCTTGAGGTAGATCAATGACCATCTTCCTACACTGACTTCCATGCTTGCTGTACAAGTTTGCTCTCCCACCAGCAATGAAGAGTGTTCACCTTACTCCACATCCTTGCCAGCATGTGCTGTCATGTCACTTGTTTTTATTATCTTAGCTATTCTTATTGGTGTAAGATGAAATCTCAAAGTAGTTTGTATTTGCATTTCCTTCATACTAAGGATGTTTCTCAGCCATTTATAGTTCATCCTTTCAGAACTCTCTGTTTAGATATATACTTCATTTTTAATTGGATCGTTTGTCTCATTGACATCTAGTCTTTTGAGTTCTTTGTGTTTAGTTTCTTAGCCCTCTGTCAGATGTGTAGTTGGTATAAATTGTTCTCTATTTTGAAGACTGCCACTTTGTCTGAATGACAGTGTCCTTTGTCATATGGAGAAGTTTTTCAGTTTCATGAAGTCCTGTTTCTTAGTTGTTGATCTTAGTGCCTGTGTTAGTGGTGTTTTCTGTTCAGAAAGTCTGTGCTATTCCCCAGTTTCTCTTCTATCAGGTTCAGTGTATCTGATTTTATGTTGAATCCTTTGATGTATTTGGAGTTGAGTTTGTGCATGATGATAAGTATGGATCTATTCCAATTCTTCTGCGAGTAGACAGGCTTGCCTTTTATTCTGGCCACACAGAGTCCTTATTAAATCTTACCTAATTGTTAGCTCTTTCTTTCTTTCTTTCTTTCTTTCTTTCTTTCTTTCTTTCTTTCTTTCT
>NW_026590212.1:561907-618435 GCF_907164565.1 Psammomys obesus
TCTTTCTTTCTTTCTTTCTTTCTTTCTTTCTTTCTTTCTTTCTTTCTCCCTCTCACACTAACTATATGTCACTGTGAATGTGTGACTATGAGTTTCCCATGAATACTTTGAAAGTGTTTTCCTAACTGTGGGGAAACGTTTGAAGATCTGGGAAACCAGGCTGGGTTGGTTGTCAAAGGCAATCATTAGGAACCTAATACTCACTCTTTGAAAGTGCACACTTTTGTTGACAATCCAAAAATGACAAACTTTAAAAATACTTTTTACTATATGGATTGTCTCAACATCATTTAAATTATCTATGTTTTAACTATTAAACATGTGTGTGTACACAAACACACATATGTATTAATACTCATTTATACTTTTCCATGAGCAGAGTTTTTACATATGTATACACTCATGTCATCACACTTAGGTCAGCACGTAGTGTATTTTCAGTGCCTAAAGAAACTACCCCTTGTCCTCTTTCGTGCAGTGCAAAAAAGGACAATGGTCTTGAACTTTATTTCCACAGATTTATCTGTTCTTGAGCTTTATGTAAGTAGAAATAAATGGAGTCATAAGCTTCATGCTATTTTATACCTTATTATTTTTTTCACTTAAAATAGTATTGGTGATTCATCTATATAAGAGGTTGTTACCTCTTGGCTTGCAGTCAGGAAAGGTTTTCTTTAAATAAAGGATCCACATGGCCCATATGGATAAACTTGGATAATCTCATTCCAGCTTTCTCTCTTTCTCTGTCTGTCTCTCTCTTGTTTAGTTTTTTCTTTGAGACAGTATCCTTGGCTGACCTGGAACTTGCTTTGTAAATTCGTTCAACTATGACCTCATAGACATCCCCCTGCCTCTGCTTTCTCAGTGCTGGGAGTATGACACCATGCCTGGCCATATAATTTAATTAAATTTGTGGAGTCTTCTTCTGGGACTTGGGAGGTGGCTCAGAAGACAATGTGCTTTCTGTATAGTCACAGAAACGGAGTCTAGATCCACAGCTCCTATATAAGAGCCTGGCAGGGTCTCATGTGTCTGTATCAATAGGCCCAGCAACGCTTTGTTTTCCATATGATCCATTCTATTGGTGAAGCTTTCCTCTGAGGTTTTTATTTCAGTTATTGGTTTTTTAATTTCCAGCATCATTTCAGTTTGTGTTTTCTTTAAAAGTTCTATTTTCCTGTCTTGAGTAAATTTCCTTATTTTATTCATCACTCTCCCTTCATCTATAGCGAATCTTTTTTTTTTTTTTAATTTGTTGTCTGGGAGTTCTTTCGGGTCATCTCAGAGGGGCCTTTGCTATAGGATTTGCTTTTTTTATTTTTTGGGAGGGACATGTTGTTTTTGGTCTTTTAGGTTGACATTTTCCTGTCTAGGAACTTGTGTGCTTGAATTTAGTTTTTTTTTTTCTTTCTTTTACTTTTTCTTCACTTCATTTTCCTAGTAACCTTTCTTCTTTAAGCTCCGTGTTGACAAAACTCAGGTGTGAGTTAGGATGTTGATTTCCTCTGATTGTCCAGTGCTTAGGGCCACAGCCCCTATCTTTGTTCTTCTGCTTGACAGCTACACTCTGGTGTATTCTGAGGCTTGGAACAATCTTTTCCCCCTGGTAATATGCACTGACTCTGGATCTCAAGGCCAGATAGGGCAAGTAGGATAGGGCAAGTAGAGGGTCCTAGTCAGGTTGCTGGCAGGACTCTGGGTCTCCAAGTCACTGTAGTAGCAGGGGAGTCCTTCATGGTGAGAGGGCTGGTGAGTTCTCAGGAGACAGAGAGGGGTCAGGAGCAGGTGACAGTTTCTGGAAGCAGCCATGGGGCTTGAGCATCCAAAATGGAGGGGTCAGGAGGGGAAGTACAGGTAACCTGCCTGAGTCTCCAGGCCACATGGGGTAATAGAAAACTCCTGGTAGGGAGGTATCTAGGATCTAGTGAGTCTGAAATGGAGTAACAGAAGACAAGAGGAAGTGGCATTTGCTGACAAGTAGGAGGGCAGAGAGAGAGAGAAAGAGAGAGAGAAAAAGAACACATAGCTATTTGGTTATAACTACAGTTACAACTACAGGTTACAGCTTACTTTAGATTAGTATTTTCTTGCTTTCCAGACAATATGAGAACTTTAACTCTCCACCTTTTACTATTATTAAGGGGGGAGCAGCCTTATCAGGCCACAGTAGAGGACAATGCAGCCACTTTTGATGAGAACTGATAGACTAAGATCAGAAAGGAGAGGAGAACCTCCCCTATCAGAGGACTTGGGGAGGGGCATGCATGCAGAAACGGGAGGGAGGGTGGGATCGGCAGGGGAGGAGGGAGGGGCTTATGGGGGGATACAAAATGAATAAAGTGTAATTAATAAAAAAAATTAAAAGGAATTTAAACTTTTGTGGTGCTGAGGATTGAACCTGTGTGCTTTGCACATACTAGGCAACTGCACTAACACTGAGCTATACCCCTAGACTCTACTATTATATGTTTCATTTTGAAATATATTAAAATTCCCATATTTTTATTATTTTTAGTTAATATTTTCAGCTAATATTTTAGCTAATATTCACTTACCTTTAAAACGTACTTATCTTTTTTAACCAGCTTTTGTTATTTCATGTTTTTATCCAGGATCATTTTTCTTTGGCTTAGTTGGGAAGTTCCTAGGAGAGGGCTGACAATAGTCTGGAGACATCAGGTCCAGCTCTTCCTTCCCTTCTCCCTTCTCCGCAGCTTAGGAAGCTTATGCCTGGACCCTGCTCTGTGTGGAGTTTCACCAGAACTTACGATGAACCGCAAAAGCCCACGCAGGCCAGCAGCTGCCAGGAGAGGCTGTGCTTTAAAAACTGGGCAAGAACTGCCTGCGAAAGGCTGTCTTTGAACTGGGAGATGTAGAACTGAGATTCTCCAGGTGATACTTTGGGTCCTGTAATAGTAAGCTGACTGTAAATTATAGATAGAGGAAGGCTATGCAGATAACCAAATATGCAAATGGTTGTGCAGGCAACTAAGTTGATAATGCTCTTGTGGGCAGCTGTGATGGTGCCAATAAAAGTAGTAATGCCTAATAGTTATGTGCTTGGGTCCACTACTTCCATGGCGCAAGTGCAACCATACCCCGACTCTCCTAGACTGCTGTCACTCAACTCATCTTCCTGTATCCTTATCTCACAGTGGTTTTGGTTTTGTTTTATTATTTTTGAGACAGGGTTTTTCTGTGCTGTCCTGGCTGTACAGGAACTCATTCTGTAGACCAGGCTGACCTCAAACTTGGGAGCCTTTGTTTCCCAAGTACTGGGTTTAAAGGCATGCACCACCATTGCCTGGTCATCTACCCCTATTCTTAATTCTTTTTGCCACTAGTCTCTTCTGGACCTCATTTTTTTCCCTCAACTGTGAAATGTACAGTTTGTCCTATCTCAACTTTCAACTCTGGATTTCTGTTGAAAATAGTGGCATAATGGAAGGATACATGTTTACAAATATATATTTATTATACATATATTTTTTTCTAGATTATGCTCATTCTATTTTTAAGCTAGACACAAGTACTAGACAAATAGTGGCAAGGAAGAAAAGCTTGGGATACTTGTATAGAAGAACCTATAACTGATAATTAAAAAGAATGACACATACCCTACAGATACAAATTGGAAAAATACCTTGTTAATCACTGTAACCATTCAACGCCTTGACTTCAGGCAAACAAGAAACTTTCTGTGTTTAGATGCGGTGGGGAAGGCTAGAAAGTAAATAGACAATGATTTTATAATAAAGTTTGGTGATCCTGGAGTACTAAAAGAATAAATAAATAAAACATTCAAGTGCCTTTTGCTATAGCCTTTTAATCCTATTGTCTAGTTTTCTTCTAATAAACATCTCCTTAGGAAGAGAAGAACATTTGTTTTTTTGCTTTTGCTTTTTAGAATATTTACTTTTGAGATTATAATATAATTACATTATTTTACCCTTTCCTACTTCCAAATTCTTCCATATACCCATTCTTGCTTTCTTTAAAATTCAAATGCATGTACCAACAATTAATGAAAAAAAAAAGAGCATTTGATTCTACAGATGAAGCAATGAAAAACATAGGTGATTTAAATAAATTGGTAAAATCATACCAATTGAAGGCGGCCTGGAAGAATTTCAATACAAAGATATTTTGTTGGCATTCTCTGTCTCTCTCTCCCTCTCGTGTGTGTGTGTGTGTGTGTGTGTGTGTGTGTGTGTGTGTGTGTTTGCATGATCAGGTACATGGACATGTAGCCTCTTCCGTCACTCTCTACACTAGGTTTTGAGACAGGCTCTGTCTCTGAACCTGGGCTAGACTGGCTGGCTACCAGTATTCAGGAATGCAAGTTTCAGACTACCTGTCTCTACTGCCCGGCACTGGGATTGCAAACACCAGTAACAAGCTTCAAGCTTGGTTGTTTGTTTGCTTGTTTGCTTGTTTGTTTCATTGGTGCTGGGGTTTCAAAGTCGGGTGTGCATGCTTGTGCAGCAAGTTTTTCACTCACTGGGTCGTCTCTTCAGCCCTTGCAGGAAGGAGAGAAGCAGAAGTTGAAACAGATTGGTGTGTGTGTTGGGGGGGGGTGATGAGCTAGCAGACATTTCTGAATCCCTATTGTTCCCTCATCAGTGACCTTACAGTAATAATAGTTATCTGAAGCACTGACTACACACAAGGCCCTCTCTTGGTGTTTACACTGTCTTATCTAATCCTCACATCAATCCCATTGGAGGATGCTGTGATTATTCTCATCTCTTTAAGAAGAAACTGAAGTGTTTCTCTGCCATTTGATATTCCTCTACAGAGAATTCTCTGTTTGGCTCTGTTTCCCATTTTTTAAGTGGATTACTTGGTTTGCTGTTTTTCAGCTTCTTTAGTTCTTTATATATACTGGATATTAGCCCTCTGTCAGATAAACGGTTGGTGAAGATTTGTTTTGTTTTGATGATGGTGTCCTTTGCTTTACAGAAGCTTTTCAGTTTCATGAGGTCCCATTTATTGATTGTTGCTCTTAGAGCCTGTGCTGTTGGTGTTCTGTTCAGGAAGTTGTCTCCTGTGCCAATGAGTTCAAGGGTATTCCCCACTTTTTCTTCTAATCGATTTAGTGTGTCTGGTTTTATGTTGAGGTCTTTGATCCACTTGGACTTCAGTTTTGTACATGGTGATAAGTATGGATCTATTTTCATTTTTCTACATGTAGACATCCAGTTAGACCAGCACCATTTGTTGAAGATGCTATCTTTTTTCCATTGTATGGTTTTGGCATCTTTGTCAAAGATCAGGTATCCATAGATGTGTGGGTTTATTTCTGGGTCCTCTGTTCAGTTCCACTGATCCACCATTCTGTTTCTATGCGAGTACCATGCATCAAATGGCAGAGAAACACTTAAAGAAATGCTCAACGTCATTAGCCATTCGGGAAATGCAAATCAAAACAACCCTGAGATTTTACCTTACACCCATCAGAATGGCCAAGATGAAAAACTCAAGTGACAACACATGCTAGAGAGGCTGTGGAGAAAGGGGAACCCTCCTTCACTGCTGGTGGGAATGTAAACTCATACAACCACTCTGGAAATCAATCTGGCACTTTCTCAGACAACTAGGAATAGCACTTCCTCAATATCTGGCCGTACCACTCCTAGGCATATATCCAAAAGGGGCTCGAGTACACAATAAAGACATTTGCTCAACCATGTTTGTAGCAGCTTTATTTGTAATAGCCAGAAGTTGGAAACAGCCCAGATGCCCCTCAGCTGAAGAATGGATGCAGAAATTGTGGTACTCTACACAGTGAAGTATTACTCTGCAATGAAAAATAAGGAAATCATGAAATTTGCAGGTAAATGGTGGGACTTGGAAAGGATCATCCTGAGTGAGCTGTCCCAGAAGCAGAAAGACACACACGGTATATACTCACTCATATAGACATATAACATAGGATAAACCTACTAAAACCCTGAACATCTAAAGAAACTAATCAAGAAAGTGCTCAATCCCCATCCCGAAAGGCAAAGAGGATAGACATCAGAAGAAGAAGAAAACAGGAAACAACCTAGGAACCTGCCACAAAGGGCCTCTGAAAGGCTCTGCCCTACAGACTATCAAAGCAGACACTGAGACTTAAGGCCAACTGATGGGCAAAGTGCATGGAATCTTAAGTAAGAAGTGGAAAATAGTAAGATCTGGAGAGGACAGGAACCCCACAAGGAGAGCAACAGAACCAGAAAATTTGAACACAGGGGTCTCCCCAGGGACTCATATTCCAACCAAGGAACATGCATGGAGATAACCTAGAACCTCTGCATAGATGTAGTCCATGACAGCGTAGTATCCAAGTGGGTTCCATAGTAATGGGAAGAGGGACTGCCTCTGACATAATCTGATAGGATTGTTCTTTGATCACCTCCCCCTGAGGGGAGAGCAGCCCTACCAGGCCACAGAAGATGACAATGCAGCCATTCCTGATGGGATCTGATAGACTAAGATCAGAAGGAAGGAGAGGAGGACCTCCCCTATCAGTGGACTTGGGAGGGGCAAGTGAAAAGAATGGGGAGGGAGGGTGGGGCTAGGAGGGAAGAAGGGAAGGGCTTATGGGGGATACAAAGTGAATAAACTGTAATTAATAAAAAATAAAAATAAAAAAAGAAGAAACTGAAATCCAGAGCAGGGTCTGGCTCTACAGCCTGTGCACCAAATCCAGCCTGGATCCATAAATAAAGTTTTATTGGGACAGAGGTTGTGCTGCAAAGGAGGCCCTGGTGGCCTCCTTCAACTCAAACAGCCAGATATGTCAGAAAGGAAGGGCCAGATACAATCTGGGGTTGTATGTTCTAAAGCCATCCATGCCACCTGCATGGAACCTGGAATCTACATATGAGGGAAGTCCAAAGGAGAACTAAGATGCTTTAAAGTTCTGTGTAGGTTATCATTTGGAGAGAGATCATCATCAGTTGGATAGGTACAATGGTACAACTGTGGGCAATTTGCAGAGGTGAAAATAATGAGGAAGCATTTCTGAACATATGGCCTCAGAGAGCAAGATGATGATGTCTTGAGAACTATGGGCTTTTATTTTTTTTTTTTCTGGGAGTTATTCAAGCAGAAGATGGGAAGCCAGCGAAGCAGGGGTGTCTGCCCAGGAGAAAGATTTCTCTCAAGGACTCTGAGCCTCGATGTGCATGTCATGTGCAGAAGTCCTTTGCCCTAATCTATAGTGACCTCTTGGTGATGATGAGGCCCCTATACAAGCAGTAACTGTGGATATGGGGCACCGCATCCTACCTGCTGTCCAGCACAAGCTTTAGTCCTAGGATTGCTTTCTGCTGTCTCAAAGCATAGACTCTGGTATGAACCAGAGCTGCCACCATGTGCCATCCTAACCTGGTAGCTGCTCATCACATTGCCAAACTGAGGAGGGCAGAGAAGCTGTATTGTCGGCCTTCTATGTTGTCGTACCCTTGCTGTGTAGGAAGATCCACCAATTCTAGCAATTCTAAGGCACTGGCCTTTGCAATAGTATCATATCTCATACTCAGGGAAGCATGGAAGGAAGGTGAGTGAAGGAGTGGGGGCTTTCACTCCCATGCAGCTGCCAACTAGTTCTGTGAGGCTTCGGTTGGTGTCTAGAGCTTATTCATAGCTGTTCCAGTCTGGGTCTGTCAGAACTGCTACTGTCCTTATGTCTTTCTTCTCAGTATGTTCTCCCTCCCAGGCCTGTGAAACACCCATTTGTTCTTTCACTGCTGTTTACTACACTCCAAGGCCAGGGCTCTCTGGACTGCAATGCCCATCTGGAAGCATGCTCACATGGTGAAATAGGCAGTAACATCAAGGCTGCACAGGAGATGCCTAGAGCATGCCCAGCTAAGCCTCCAGAGATTGAAGAAGGCTCCAGTGGCTTATTTCCAGAGGTAATGTCAAGGATCACCAGACAATGCAGAAAAGAAAACAAACTAACAAAAGTAAGGTAAAGGATTGATAAATTGTATCAAGAGGTTAGAGGGAAATGAAAGGGAAGGGAAATGATAGCAGAGGCAGAGGTCCCAAAAAGGAAGGAGAAAGAAAAGAGAGAGAAGCAGACAGGCAGATAGAGACAGAGGTAGGAGAGAGAGGGAGTGGGGGGGGAGTAAGAAGAAGAGAGGAGGAGGTTGGAGGGAAGAGGGAGTGTGGGACTAGAGAGTTCTGTGGGAAAAGGGCTGTACTCACTGTGGGGTCTGTGCTTGTCTTCCAGCTGGACACTGGGCTCACAGTAGGGGTTTCAGAAATATTTGTTTTTAAAAAAGGGGAAAAGAAGGAGCAGAATGGAGGAAAAGAAAAGGAGGGAGAAAGGGAGAAAAGAGAAAGGAGGAAGGAAAGAATAAATAAATATGTAAGTAAATCTCAAGTAGAAAACTGCAGTCAGGTAGGGTGGGGGAATGGCTGCCTGGCGATGCAGCCTGGGTAGAATGGATTTTCTCTTCTGTCCAGCACTGACCAAGGAGACTTTAAGCAACTTCTGTTAGATGTGGACCCAAACTGGGCTACAGTTTTCCCATGGGCTGCCTAGCTCTCTCTGACCCTTCTCTGGAACTGTGTCATGCTTGGGAGACTCCACAGCTGCCATGCTTTTAAGCTCCAAGAGAGACACAGCAGGCCTCCGCTTGTACCTTCTACCAGCTTCACTGCAAGGCAGCTAGCTTCTCTCAAAGCAGCTGGGACTTCTCAGGCTGTAGAAATTCAAGCCCTCTGTTTAGTCTGCCATTGTGCTGTGGTGGTTTTTCCTCCTGGACCTATCCTCCTGGAATAATGACTCATGAAACTCAAAATATTTTTTTATAAATATCTAGGCCATATAGCTAGGCTTTTCTCTGACTAGCTCAGAACTTAATAACCTATTTATGCCATTGTACATTCTGCCATGTGGCTGGTTACCGCTGCTCAGGTACCATGCATCTGACCTCTTTACATCTTGCCAGATGAATCTCCCCAGTATGACTCTCCTCCCTGCCTGCTGAATGTCCCACCTTTTATTTCCTGCCTCAGCTATAGACCATTAGTTTTTTATTAACAGGTGGTGCTTCCTGAGATTCCTTCTATATTTCTCCTGCCTGTGAAGAAACCTGGGACAACTGATTCTGCTGAGGCTTGTTGCTCTAGAAAAACAGGTAAACACTGTCTTGGACAGTGTCTTCAACCCCACATTGGCAAAAGTTAGTCAACCCAATTTTGCTTTTAAATGGACAGAGCAAGAACCTGGACCAGGGTGCTCCAAGGATTTAGAAACACTCTAGAGGCTTCCTGGGATCATACTCTTGTAATATCTACATTATTTCCTCCTAATTTCTAGACCTAAAATAAATTATAAAAAGGCCCACTGAGGGACTGCTGCAAGAGTTACAGACCTTGGGCTATAGAATGTTGGCTGAGAAAGCGTAACTTTGTAGATAAGAGTCTACTTCTCTTGGCTACCAGATGAGGGGAAGCAAGAGGAACCCATCTCATTCTTCCACTGGTCTTAGGGACATTTGTCAGACAGCCAGGTCAGCAGCATGGACTTTTGACAGGGTGGTAAGCTTGTCTAAGAGCTATGGTAGTTTCTTCCAATCTAATGAAAACAACAACAACAACAAACATATTAAATCTGGGTTAGTATCTTTTACCTCACAGCACCCAGGCCGTTGAGGTTCTCCTACAAGGATCGTAAGAACACTGGCTGTCTAATGCCTATGTAAAGAAATCCTTGCTCCCTGCAGCCATATTGTGAAGGTGATGGCCCCAGCGTGCTGGTCTTCTGCTTTTTGTTGTTCACATGCTACTTGAGTATGGAGTCATTCCTTCAGCATCTTCTGAACCCTAACATATGGTGCATTGTCCAGGAAGATGCTGACACCCCCTCCTCAAGTAGTAAGGCATTTAAGGAGAACCATTGTCTTCCCTGCTAATCGGTAAGTGAGTTAGGAGAGATGCACCATCAGAGACATTAGTTTATGTTTTGTGTTTCTTTGTGTCTACACTCTTGTTTCTGGTGTCTACTTTCTTGGTTTTGGTTTTCTTTTGCAAAAGGAATTAGAACTGGTCCTTGGGATTAGTGGACACACTGAAAATCCCCCTGCCTGAGATGTGGAAGACTTTCTTGCCACCTCTTTGGGAAAATGTGAGTTCTCATTGGTGTTGGTTTCAGAGAGAGCCTGAAGCTCTCAATTGTTTGAATCCCTCTTGTGGGCACATGAAAACTCTCAATTTGTCTTGGATTCCTCTTAGGGAGAGCATGAAAACTCTCAAATTGGTTCTGGATCCAGCAAATGGTACCACCATAACTCTCTAGTCAATCAAGTTTTGCTTAAGTGTTTTCCCCAGAAACGTCCGAGTCAACAGACATTTAATGTCCTTGTTCTTGTCATTGTTTCATGGTGGGTCTGCTGAATTGATTTAACCATGGGTAAAATTTGAGTTTAGTTTTAGGACAACAGAACCTTGGGTTGCAGAGACCCTGCCCTTTTGGCTTGAGCACACACCACAGGTCCCTGGCAGGACAGCCTGTGCTATGCTCTACAAGTTGGATGCACCAGGGCACCTCTAGCTATGGATAGGAAAGCACCTGCCAGGAAGGCAGGCCTGGGCAACAGTGGGGTAGAGGGAACCATGGGCAAAGGCAGTGGTGAACCTTAGGTCCAGTGCCAGGCAACCGCAAGCTTACCCTGCCAGCAGCCTTCCGAGCTCTCTGTGAGAGTCTGTGGTGCACCCAGGGATCTGCAGCATGTCAGGAAAGAGGAGGCTAGGCACTGTGTCTCCTAGACCCCAGACCAAGGGCACCCCATGTGTGTCCTTGGGGTATGAAGGAGGTGTAGAGTCCCCTGAGGAATGGTGTACATGGAGTCGGGGGGGGGTACATGGATGTGATCTTAGAGCCCAGTCTCAGGGAGGGGAAGGAACTCCTGTCATTGCGAAGAGAGTGTCTTGTGCAAGCCTGACCTCAGGGAGGTAAACTTCCACTGTGATGGTGCCCACTTCTGCTCTGGGAGCGGGGTCAAGGGATGCTCTGACTGCGGCTCCTGCTGTGGACAGTCACTAAGGGTAGTAGCTATGGTGTGTAGAGCTGCCCCTGCCACTCAGTGAAAGCAAGCAACACTGCCGCCAAGCCCCAGCTCCTGCCTAGATTCAACAGATAACAAAATGCTTTTCCTTGAAATTACAGCAAGGAAAGTTTGTCTGTTTTTTCCTAAATATATATGGTTAATATGCTCTGTATGTCTTAACTACAGGGAACACACATGTGTGTGCATATATGTTTGTAACATCTATAGAAACACAGATGTTTTTAAATAGCAACCATGTGGACCATATGGTCTGGAGCCTGCCATGTGATGTGACTCCGTATTTTGAAATGTGATGGTTACAGAACCTCTTGGTTGTAATGAATTTTGTTTATCATCCCATCTCCATTTAGACTAAGAAAGCAACATTTTAAATTGGTATGGATTCTTTTATATAAAAGGTCAAGGTTATATTTTTACAACATACTGTATATATGGTGGTAAAATTTTAAAGTTATAAAAGTCGATTCAGATTAACAAGCAACTGTATTGGTGACTGTGTAAATGGATGATTCTGGAGATGCTTTAAGTTGGGATATATTAATTTTAGAGGCATTCAGTTGTTCACAATGTTAGAACTTGTTTACAGGAAACAGTTAATGCTCCACAGTGCTTTACTGTGGGAGGCATTATCACTAGCAGCAGCATCTAATGGCTGTGTTTTAAATTGCCTGCCATGGCCAACATGTGGCTGGCTGCAAAGTTGATTTGGTGATAAAGTTGGTGAAGCCATGGTTTCACTGCCATCTTACCTAAGGCAGTCACATGACTGGCCGCCATCTTAGTTGAGGAAGAATCATGGCCCATCACCATCTTTGTTGAGGGCTGCCAACTGTGTTCAGTTCTCTGTTTAGTGCTAAGTGCAACTTCTGTCATTTAAGCTTTTGCTGTTCAGTCTTAATAATGCATTATGGTAGGATCAGCCAGTCCCTCTATGAATTGTATCTGTGATTAAAAGTTTTGCTTTGATTTTAGTTCAGAAATATATTTAAGATTATGCTAATAACTGATGCAGTTGGTTATAAGATTGAGCTTTACCTAGTCTCTTGTTCACATTTTCAAGGTTAAGCCTAGGGGGAGTAAGTACAAAGTTTGCTGTTGGTATAATGTTCTTTTGGAATGTATACAATTTACCCTTTTTCACTCAAATGCTGATTTCTCTACCCCACTATCTGGTTTCGGTCAGACATTGCATTGTAATGCTTATTCTAAGCATCGCCTGTCTCAAGTTTGTGTAAACATGCCACATTTGTTCTCTGTGTTGTCAATTAAAACAACCAGCCACAATACTGTGCAATGGAGAGGATAGGGTGGGACATCCTGGTCTAGAGGAGAGAGAGAAGAAGCAGGAGGGAAAATCAGGGAGAATCTACAGAAGAGGTCTTAGAACCATGTGGAGAGATGAACCGGACCTCAGATATGACTAAAAGCAAGAATAATGGGTGAATCTGAATGGTAGGAAATTATGCGGGCTTAGAGGTTTAGGATGGAGTAACTATTGCCCAGCATTGTACTCTAGGTTAATTAAATAAATTCTAGTCTCTGTGTGGTGATTTGCATATACAGCTAGATTAGGAATAACTGCTGCTTAACTAAAAGATATAATAGTAAATATTAATATTCAACAACAGTTTGCCTATGAAGATCTACTTGAAATAGACATGGGCCTAAAACACTTATCTACAGAGTATGCCATAATTATATATTATAACATTCTGTTTTACAGGATGCAGTTTAGAGCAGATAAACTAAAGACAGACAAAGACTAACTCAGATATTCTGGTCCACAAACTTGCCAGAGATCTGCTAAATATGGCATTTAATATATGTAAGCTTATGACAGACAGAGTCCCAAATCCTGGCAGTAGCTCCCCAAGGTTTCCGAGAAGATTTGGGCACAACAGACGACTTCAACTCTGGATTATGATATGCTAACCACTGGGCAAGACTTCCCCAATGCTTTGACTGCTGCAAAGGTCCAGTCTGAACTGTGGGCAAAACTGGACACCTAGAGAATCATTGTTTCACGTTGCTGAAGATAAGGTGAAGTTGGTCTCTCATGTTATTTTTCCACAGAAACATTCTCTTATCATCAGTGCATGATGGACAGACTGTGATTCCATGAAACCACAGGAACCAGGGACAACTGTGTAGGTGGCGGGCTGACAAGTCATCTCTGTCAATTTTGATTGGTACATAGTCTGATCTAGGTTACAATTTTTCCTTCTCAAGTCTCTGATCATATTGCTTTGCAACAAAAGACAGTTAAATCCACTGTTAGTTTATTAGTCAGTTCATCAGCTAGTTAATACAACATTGGATACTAGATCTTATTTAAAAAGGCAAACAGATCTGCCTTGCTTACAGGCTTCGTGTTAACTGCCTGTGTCTTGTGGTGAATAACTGGATAGAAAGATGTAAAGTTTATATAAGGTCTGAGGATATGAAAGTTTAAGTTATGAGGATATAAAAGTTTAAGTTAAAGTGTTTTGAGTGGAATCAGATTTCTCTCCCCCCCACCCCTTTGGCTATTCTTATGCTTACGTTATTATAAGATTTCAAAGGTTCGGAGTTTTGACATTGGCCAATTGAGTTCTGATAAGCTGATAGAGCCTGACTGCTTCTTATTCAGTCACAAACTCAAGATTTTAATTTCCCTTTGGTTGTCTTCTGGATATAGACTTAAAATTTCTTCTCATTATGATAAAAACATCTCTGTCTAATGTGTATATCTCTGACCCCAAACTGTAGCTTTAACTAGATCTTAACTGCATGAGTCTGCTCCTGCTGTCTTACAGTCACCTGTTAGCTGCTTTTTCTAAAATATGAATTTCAATACAGTGGTGATACTAATATACTTGCTTTTGTAAACTAAATTTATATGGGCTTCAGGAAATAAAAAAGTCATAAGACCGGGCTCAATGGGCACCAGTCAATCCCAATCGAGGTTACATAGCCATAGAAGGAATTCCTCTCTCTGGCTTTAAAAGGGGCCTTCAACTCCCCTCGGGGTGCTGTCATGTTGTGAAGGTGGTGGCCCCAGCATGTTGAACTTCTGCAGAAATGCCTTTTGTTGTTTTCCAAAAAACAAAACAAAACAAAACAGCAACAAGAACTAGTCCTTACACTTGCACCCGCCCTCAAGTCTGGTTTGAAAAACTCCTGCCTTCTGTCCTACTACCCTTTTGCCTGATGATGAGCCACAGGTGCTCATCCATAACTCTCACAAGACGAAAGATGAAACAAGGTGTGTGGGAGCTGCCGTTTATTATAAATTAACCTAAACAACTTTGGCCCAAGGCTGGTACTTCAGAAGATTATATAGAACTCTAACCATTCCTTCCCTGAGTCGCTACAGGCCCGCCCGTCTTCCATAAAGGCTACCCACCAGACTATGTGAGACACCGAGCCCTAGCTGACCGCCTAGTTCACCACCAGTTTCTCTTTGTTTGAGCCTGGTGATACTATACGGGTCATGCAGGTAGCGAAAGGGTAGGTTCTAGAACCAAGTTCGAAAGGACCTTATACAGCGATTCTCTCCACTTCTGTATCTGTGAAGGTAGCTGGCATTACATCAGGGATCTGCCACAACCAAGTCAAGAAAGCAGAAGCTACAGATGCTGCCCAATGGACTGTCTGTGGGACTATGTACCAGTTAAAATTTAGGTTCATTGGCCACTCCTGAGTCTTGTGTTTTGTCTCATGGATAGGAATGCAGGGTCATAGTATAACTCCCCCACCCCCAGGCCTGGACCTGGGAGCTGAGAAAGATAGATACAGGGAAGGTTTTAGCTAGCGTGACTACAGACCAGCAACCCATTTTCATCTTGACGTTTGCTCACTGGTACCCACTTTAAGTGTTTGGTTCTATGGAGAAAGGGTGGATGTGAGAGTTTATCTTTTGAAATAGGAACGTAGAGTTTATAATTCTATGTACGCCCTATAGCTGGTCCTTCTAATTGCCAAAAACAAGGAAGTTTCCATTGCTAAAAAAGGGGTTGTTAAACTCAGGATTCCTGGAAAATTACTTAAGAAAAATTCTGGACTTTTGGAAACAGGGAAAATCCCAAAATCAAAATCTATTCCACAGGGAAAAATCCTGGGGGAGAAGGGGGAAAATACACTTAATATGTACACACACACACACACACACACACACACACACACACACACACACGAGCTGCACACGTTCTCATTCCATTCCTGGTTGAAGCTGGCATAGTTGCTTCAGCAGCCAAGGGCACATCAACCTGTATCATGGGAGATAAAAGTATTTTAGAAATTAAGTAGATATGTCTATCAGGATCTATAGGTATTAAATGTTTCTGTTTCTGAATTAAACAATAGTTACATTTCCTTGAAGAAATAGTTCTACAAAATTGGAGAGGCTTAGGTTTACTTCTCATGAGATAAGGAGGACTGTGCATGGTTTTGGTGAAAACCTATTATTTCTATGTTAATCAATCAGGAGTAATTAAAAAAATCTTGCCAGTGTTGGAGAAAACCTGAGAGAGAGAGAAGAGAGAGGAGAGAAAATTGAAATCAAATAATTGTTACCAGTCTCTGTTCTCTTTGTCTCTCTGGCTAACAACTCTGTGTCAACTGGTTGGGCCTTTAATTCTCATTCTGACTGATTATCAGCAAGGCTCTGTATCTTGAGCTATATGGCCAATTATGTATCGATTTAATTGAACAAGATGAGTCTATGGTTTGACTCATTTACTAAGACAGTTGGTAAATGTAACAGCACCTCAGGCCTTAACTGCTTAAAAACTCAGCACGTCGACAGCGCCACCTGCCAAAACTAAAATAAAGACCCAATCTATCAAGATCCATAGTGTAGAAGTGACTTGCATTCCTGTTGTATTAAGGTGTGTCTCTGTAAATGGTGTGTAAAAATTGTTCTGCATCATTTCTGATTGATCAATAAAGAGCGGAACAGCTTATAGCATGAAGGAGAGTTAAGGCGGGACTTGCAATTCTGGTGGGGTGTGTGTGTGTGTGTGTGTGTGTGTGTGTGTGTGTGTGTCCCAGGTAGAAAGAGAGAGGAGAAGAAGATCACAGGACCATAAGGAAGAGGCCATGAGGATGTAGCCAGGAGGCTGGGCCGTGAAGAGAAGGTTGCGTGGCCTAGAGGTGGAGATCCATGAAGGACTTACCATAGGGACATGAATAAAACAGAAGCAGCCAGGCTAACTTAGATGGGTTAGAATAACAAGAATCTGCCAGTTAGCGCTTTAAACATTGTTATAAATCATTGTTTGGGAGCTAGAGTGGGTATACGGGGGAAAAAAAAAACACCTTTAAATCTTGGAAAGTCTCTAAATGTACTAACCTTGCTTTTCGGCTTCTGTATTTCTGCTTCTGGCTAACTGTTTTTGTTAACTGAAGTATGTCAACCCAGCACATGGTTTTCATGCTTAAAAGCTCATACTAAGAAAGACACGGGGCTACAATGAGATCACAAACATCCAGGATGGTTGCATTCTGGCTAATAAAGATTTTCTATTGGCTTAACCCATGCCTGAGTAGTATTCTCTGCTGGATACCCCACAATGCTGCACTTTCCTTGAGCTTTCCTGGTACACCTGGAATGAAAGTGACTCAGAGATTTCATTTTTCTCCTCTTCAGGGAGGAACTGTCAATGACGGTCGCCACTTTGTGGGGTGGAAGAGGTAGAGGACAAGGCATCTCTACACTGAGATAAACAGAGTGCATACTTCTGTACTGAAAGCTGCAGAGTAGGCTTCTGGGCAAATTGTTTTGGAGCCGTCCACACTCTAGCTTCAGAGGCTCAATCAGGGCTGAAGTGCTTGCAGTGACCTTTGAGGACACTAGGGTGCAGGCAGGTCGTGGGAGCTCAGACAAGAACAGAGCTGACCAGCGGGTAGCACTAAAGTAACTCTGTTCAATTTTTGAACAGTAGGGGGCAGTAGAACACCAAGTTCCAGTGGAGGAATCCAAAGCTCACTCCTAAACTGTCGCTGAAGATTAGAGGGCATCTGGAGGAGAACAAAGGAGAAGGGAATTTAAAAAGTCAAAACAACAACAACAACTACAACAAAAGCTAATAAGGAAGTAAAACATACATTGACTGATTTGCTAAAACAACATTTTCTTAAAATAGGAGGGCCAAAAGTGTAGACATCAAATCAACTGTGCTGAGTGTATCTCCATTTAATGCTGTCCCAAGTGAGTTCTTTATGAAATAGTTTCAACACCATTTAAACTAAAGCTTACATGTGTTTGAATTTTTGGTTACCTTACCACAATTTGTGAAAGGCATAGTCTTCCAGCATCCAGCTTAAAAATAAAATAAAATAAAATACTTTGGTCTGCCTTCTGTATTCTTTGCTTTTCCCCGTGTTCTACCTTGTCCACTTCCTCCCTCACGGCGTCCATACACTGCTGCACACCGGGCTGGGAAGGATGAAGCAGAGCTGGAAAGGGTAGGGTCTGTAGGATCCTTGTCCAGCTGGAAGTTCGGGAGTTGGAGATTGGGGGAAGCCTTCTCTGAGGATTCTGGTATTACAGTTCTGTTAGCTTGGAGCTCTCCCAGTGAGACAGCAGCTTTTAGACAATATTCAGTGAAACAGCTTGTGTGTGTTTATTTGAGTGAACAAATGCTGTATACCCTGGGGAGTGGGAAGGGATTTCCTGGGTGAGTGTATATCTTTGGCTGAGGCTTAAGGTAGTAGGATGCCTGATTTGCATGGAGAGGCATTCCAAGTGCTAGATTACCTGCAGAAATGTGGGGGTGGGAGCCACAGAACTACATGGGACAGGACATGCAGGCACACAGAACAGGGAGGGGAAAATCCTTACTCCCGCCAGTGTGAAGATTAAGATTTTTGAGGTTTGGGACATCTCAGCCTCACTCTAGCTTCATGGCTGATTTCCTCAGTGATATAGTCCATGAGCTCCACAACTCCTTTTTGTTTTATAAAGGAGAGGCATCATCATAGTCTATGTTGGGTTTGATATTGAACCAGAACCTGGTTGGTACTGATTTTTGTATGCTACTTATCCGCCATTTTAAAAATTGGATGAGGCAGGGTGCAAGCATCAAAATAAAACACAGCATAATCAGAGGGCTAATAAGGGGTAAGGACCAGGAAAACAAGGGGTTACTGAACCAACTTAATTGCGTAATGGGTAATTTCCAGAGCAAGTCTGTACATGGGTTTGTTTTTGTTGTTGTTGTTTTGAGAGCATTAACATTGGTCTCAAACAACATTTGATTCATTTACACAAGCATAACATTTTTCCCAATACTATACAAGTCTCCTCATGTTTAGTAGTCATTAGTAATTGATTGAATAAAACAGATTGAGCTAATGGACAGTGAAGCTATATTATATAAATGCAGGTTTATTAGAAGCAGCAAGGGAGGGGGAGGGAGAACGAAGAAGTGGCTTAGGTAAGGGAGGGAGGAAGAGAGAGGGCAGGAAGGGGAGAAGAGGGAGCAAGGGGAGAACCAAGGTGTCTGGTTATATAGCGAAGGGCCTCTGGGAGAGAAGCCTCACCCCTAGGTGGAGGGTCAGGGTATGGCAGCTACCCCCTACACCAGGTAGGAACTTTAACATCCCAGCCTTTTGTTGATAAATAGATAATGGGCAAAGAACCTTTTCTGGCTATTTCCAGCTGACATTGGGGGCATTGATTTTGGGGATGGGGCAAAAAGCTGGAATGTTGGCCAAGTCCCAAGGGCAGGATCCGTCCAGGATCTGTGAGAGCATCTGCTCCTAAGAAAATGCAGGTCCAGATGATGCAATCTGTGGGGTTTAGGCTGGAGCTCATGAGTTCTGGATGCAACTCTTGAGGAAACAGGATGCTAGAATTTACGTATGTTAGGTACAGAAGGTAAAATTAGGCATTTAACTTTTAGTCCTATGGTCTTGGTGGTTGGAGAAGGTGAGTTCCAAAACCAGGGGAGGAATTCCACCCTCAGGAATAGGTAGGCTGGGAAATAGGCTGTTAACTGGCAGTACTTATCTGGAACATGACCTGTGGATTCCAGTGGATCTTCTGAAGCTTACAAAAAGAGACAAATTGGCTTGGGAGACAATTTAAAATCTGATTAATATTAAAGCTCTGAACAGATGTAATAATTAAAAAATAGCATAGTGGGGGGGGGAGTTTTTATTTACCTGAAATTACTTTCTTATCATCAACCTTAAAACACCTTCTCAGACCCTCAAACACTTTATCAGAAGCTCAGACCTTACATAAACTACATTTTTGAGAGGGCAGGGGAAGCCTTGGTTTCTGCTGTTAAACTGATCCTCAAACTCATCAGAGACCTGAGAAGGATAAATTACCACAGGAAGCATAATCCATGCGGCCTATGTATTGACTAATATGACAGAGGCTCACCCATTACCCAGATGCCTTCCCGTTAGGCTTCTGTGGGGTCGGTGGCTCCTGTGGGCACAGTCCTAGGGCAGCTTTGCAGCATCAGTCTTCGGGTGCTGGGTGCAGCAAATCTGAGAAGCCTCTCCATGGAAGAGGAATTTTGAAGAATGACTGACCTTATTTTGTCTGGGCAAAATGGGGCAATCAACTCTCCAGGTGTCATATTTGTCCACAGTTCAGTCAGGGCCAGGGGGCCAGTTGGGACAGTCCTGCCCAGTATCACAGTATCCAGGTGAAGTCATCTGTCATTGTGCCCAAATCTTGCTGGAGGCCTTCAGGTCACTGCTAGAAGCTGGGGTCTCGGTCATGTTAAGCTTTTTTATTAAGCATTTAAAAGTACTATTGTGCAGATTTTCTGACAGGCTCGAGGACCGTGATCTACTAAGTATGGCTAAGTCAAGCAAACTTTGATTGTATAGTTACTCATCCTCGGCTTAACCCTGAAAACATAAAACAAGAGGCTAGGCAAAGCCTAATCAGTTTTTAAATCATGACTGCACATATATTTCTGAACTAGTATCAAAGCAAAACTTTCAATCACAGACACAGTTCATAGACTGGAGATCCTGCTGATCCTGTCACACTGCATCATTACAAACTGAACAGCAAAAGCTTCAAAGGTAGCAACAAAGCCGTGGCTTCACCCCCTTTACCCAAAACCAACATGGTGATCGGCCACAGGTTTTCGGTGGCTGCAGCGGGATATTTAAACTGCATCGCCAGTGCTGTGCCATCCAGCCCACTGCCTCCACCCTCCGAGACCTTGCATGGGTGTGGGGAAGAGTCAGGATGGAGTAGGAGGAACCTCGAGCCAAGTGTGCAGACAGCCAGGATGGCCTGAGGGAGGGGCTCACCCTGACAGCATCAGCTGTCTGCTCCGCCTGCCCCCAAGATCATAAGTTTTCAAATACCTTTTCACACACCCTTCATTTTGGTTAAATCTTCCCTCTCCCCTCCTATTTCCATTCCTCACCACCTCCATATTTGAATCTTTCCGCCCCCTATATTCTCCCTCTGTATTTTCCTTTTACCTATATTTTACTAACCTTTCTTTTTTAATGAACCCGACACCAATCACCTGGCTTCCACATGTTCTCCAAGTTAAACATATACAGCAAAGTAAATGGACAGGTGACATGAAGGTATGGGGTGGAGAGTAGTCCAAGTTAAAAGTTTAAGTGAGGATGTGGGCAGGGTGATATGGTGTAGGCTAACGAGTCATGAGGAAATATGACGAAGCCTTATGGAAACTCACTAGTTTATACACACACACACACACACACACACACACACATATATATATATATATGTGTGTGTGTGTGTGTGTGTGGTACAAATTGCCTCTGTAGATAGAGCACTGCTGTAATGTTTTCTGTGTCTCACGTCCTGCTTTGCTTTTCTTTTCTTTTCTTTTTTTTTTAACTTTCTCATAGCTCTTCTACCACTGGCCCATGATGCCTCGTCCACAGCTAGGTTTATCTCAGAAGAAAGATACCATGTGTCAACAGCTTAGAAGAAATATGTGGAATCATAAATAATAAATTCTTTTTTTGATCTCGTTATGTCATTTTATAACACACACACACACACATACACACACACTCATGAAGGAGTTTGAACAGAAGTGCCTTCCATGAGTGAACAATGCTACTTCTAGAAGACATTGAGTTTACTAAATGAAAATTTCAATGCCAGGCATGGGACACCTACATACAATCTATTGGTCAGAGAGAAACTCCAAGACTCCCCAAACAAATAAGCTATTGCCACGAGCTTGGTTCCCATTGTAACTAGATGGTGGAACTTTGCCACTGAAGACACTACTCACCTTAGAGGCAGCACATAAAGAAAGCAACCTCAATTGCCCCGGAAATTCTTCCCCTGCTGGCTCACTTTGCATAGTGAAACTGCTGTGTAGACTGCAAAGAGCAGGGCTACGTCAACGAAATCATCCAGTGCTGGACACTGCGTGCTATAATACCGACCAGCAAGATGTGTGCACTGCGGTGCTGACACGATGATTAATGGGGGCAAGCAACCCCTTTCTCTGTGGCTATCAGAGCTCATTATGTTGAAGTGCTCTGAAATGCACACAAAGGGGAGGAAAGGAATTTTGAACAATCATTACAAGGAGACAAGTCACCTAGAAAGTAGCCTTTACTCAGTCTTCTGTATTTCAAACACTAGGGTATAACTTAATGATTCTCTCAGAAAAATTAAGCCACAATAAATTTCTGTTGCTTTATTGAACATTCTACTAAATATATCTAAAGTTGGCCTCAAGTGCAGTTATTTGAAGCAAACAGTACAGCACATCTGAAACAATGTTTGTATTATTTTAAAGTGGAAATAAATTTAAACATCACATGCCTCTGATTGAGAATGTGGACTCAGTGCAAGTCCTTGGGTTCGGGCCTCTGCTCTGGAAAAAGAAAAAGACAGAATGTGGAATCACACAGTGTGTGTTGCAGTAGATGCCTGTGGCAGACAGTGTTTGTCTGCTGTGAAGGACAATCTGGGAAGTTCTGTTTTTGCTTACTTGTGCAAAGAAAAGAGACTAATAACATCCTTCCAAATGAAACCAGGTAAAATTAATTAAAGAAAGCACTGTTACTCTTTCTTAACAGTTCAGTGTTTCTATATTATTAGGAATAATGCAATACCATCTCAGTCTTATGCATTCAGTTAGTATGTGTATAGGAATACATACTTTGAAGACAATGCATGACTACAGAGTCACAGAGAAGTTATTGCATACATAAATTTTTGTTTTCTGTTGTTTATTTAGACAAGATCTTATGTAGCTGAGAATAATATACGTATGTGTTTGCAAAAAGCTTCAAAGTAAGCCAGACTCGACAGTTTAAGGCTTCTCGGGGCTTTGCTGAGCTAGTTTGTTATTTTCTGCTTTCTCTTAGTCATCTGTTTGTCCCAGTTGTCTCCCCACCGTATTACACAGCCTGGAGTCAATCTACTGCCTATAGTTATGTCAATTGGTTGGCTCCAATTCCTCTTCCCATTGGATGATCTTCTTCCAGGATGAATCATGTTAGCTACAGGTAGCCTTGCAAATGGGGTCTTCTGAACAACCACCAGTCAGGTTAAGCAACTTTAATGTTCTAGAGATGAAATTTAGTTTCATCCATCTTTGTTCTCTTCCTTCTTTGTTGCTAGTTTTCATGTAGAAGTAAGTGGTTACTTTTCAAGGCTACCAGGAAGCTGTAGAGCCGTGGTTCCAACCTTCCTGATGCCGCAACACTTAAATGCAGTTCCTCATGTTGTGGTGACCCCAACCACAAAATTATTTCCATTGCTAGTTCATAACAGTAATTTTGCTAGTTATGAACAGTAATTTAAATATCTGATCTGCAACCCCTATGGAAGCATTGCTCAACGCCAAAGTGCACACAACCTACAGGCTGAGAGATGCTTCTGTAGAGGGAGTCATAGAACCAACAACTCTTGTACTGTGGAGTGGAAATGTGATATATCTAACTTCCTGGTCCTCCAAATGCAGGAGCTTCAAAGGCATCCTCTGAAGTTGTCTAACCTTCGTGCTTTCTTGCGATCGCAGCATAATTTCTACCACCCTAAACCTCTCACAGGCTAATCATGGTTGTGAGTGTTAGCCTGCTTGTGTCCATCTACATCTCTGCTCTCTTCGCCATTGACTCTGTGAGAATAAGGATTAGTTTTGTTTCCCTAACTGGACTAGCTCTTGTCTATTATTATAGGAGGAATTGTGCCCTCCTAAAATTTTCATTAACAGATTAACTTTGGTGCTGCAGAATGTGGCTGTACCTGAGAATGGGATTGCTAAAGGTCAGTGAGTTTAAATGAAGTTGCTAGTGTGGGCTGCAAGCCAATATGGCTGTGTGCTTAAAGGAGGTTTGGGATATAGACACAGACAGAAGGTCTGCAAAGATGTAGGGAGAAGATGGATGTCCACAATCCAAGGATAAAATACCAGGAAGGCATCAGGCCTATTCATCTCCTGATGCTACGGACCTCAGAACTGTGGGAACGCATCTCGCAATCTCTGTTGTCTAAGCTACTCAGTAGCTTGGTTTATAGTAGTATTTGCAAATGAACTTGCTCACGGTTCCAGAGAGATCTCTACCCGAGGCTTCTTCTCACTCCTCTCCTTTCTATTGTTCTTCTTATTTCACAGCCACTGCACACAGTCATCCAAGTCTCTATGAATTAATTGGTTGTGGACTCATTTTAGCATGTCTCTATACTGCCGAAGATATTGAGCACCTCATTTTCTTTGCATGCATAGGACACTAGGGGGAGACAGAGTCAACAGCATGAGGGAGAAGGTTCTAGTAGCATCAGGGTAGGAAGCTGTTGCTGGCCAGTACAAAGCTCCTTATTCAAGACCTAATGTAATGTTATCAACTCCAAGGAGTCAGAACTCCCTGTGCTTTCCTATATGGAAACTACCTGTTTTCCATGTAGCATCTTGCAAACAATGAAAATTTACATGGTTATTATTGTGTGTAAGATACTATTTAAAGTGTTTTACTTAATATATTTCATAGAATTTATATTATATTATACTTTACATAATTATATACACATGTACACACATAAAGCAAAGGTGAAGTTTATCCCTATAAAGTACTTTATATTCTGTCTAATCTGTCTCTTATCTATCTATTGTCTTTCTATCCACTTACAAATAAACATGTTAAATGAATCATCATCCCATTTTAGAAGAAACTGGCCCTAGGTAAATAAATATCCCACTCAAGGTTGAACTAGGACTCAAATCCAAACCACTGGCTCCCAAATCTGTGTCTTTCCATATCCCTCTTCTTGTGTCTTTGTTTCCATATTTAGCTTGCCATATTTGTTCATATGCAACAAAGGTGGCAGTCTGTCTATGTTTAAGTTTATCCCTTAAGTTAAGTGTTTTTTCTTCTCTTGTTCTGCTTCAGGTTTGAAGTTTGGAAGACATTATCAGTTTAATAAATAACTATTTATAACTATAAATGACTTCCCATTTCAAAGACGAGGAATTACGAGGTAGGAACAAGGACTTCAGCTACAAGGCCAGTACCCAAAGTCACCTCCACTTGGCTATTATAAAGAGTGACTGGGCAGGCGTCTCAGTCCTAAAGCAGCAGGAGGCTTTTTCAATAGTTTCTCAGTGGTTTCCCTTCACATTCCTCCTCCAGCATATTTTGTCTAGCTGATACCTTAACCTTTTTTTCTTAAATGAACCCAACAAATTACTCTGAATCATTATTATAAAAAGCAAGGGGCTGTAGAAGAGAAGAGAAGAGAATATACCGATTAAATGCTTTACTTGTTGGGTACGATGCTGCTAAGTTTACATTAGAAATCAGATTCTTAGACTAAACCCTAAATATTAGGCAGTTTTTTAAAATATGCACATAGAAAGTGAGACTCAGACAGATTAAATAACTCCTCTCAAGATCGTGGTTCAAATGTGTTTGACTTCAAAAGATGGGTTTTCCTACTATACCACCAGTTGCCATTTCAGTCTAAGGATGACACTTTCAGAGAGAAGCAGGGAATATGGGGTCCTTAGTATCTGTGCTTGTACTTAGGTTTTAGATAAGGAATCTTGGGTGAATTTACTGTTTAGCTCTAGATGGAGACAAACATTCACCCACAACTTCTTGAGTCTTAGATATGAGGCTTGTGTTCTGCCTTGTGTTGGGCAGGATTGCTGTCCCATGAGGAAGGCTGTAGTTTATTGGGGCAGGAATTCAGAAAACATGGGGTCTGAATCTGTCACTTTCTACTGGCTTTTCTACTCTGGATCTGACCCCAGTTTCCTCATATGGTGGAAATCTCTCTTGGTAGTCACTGCATTGCCATACAGGACTCCTCCATCTGTCTCAGGAGTCATTGTCTCACAGTACAGGACTCTTCCTGGTACCTTAACCCAAATCTGTCTCAGTAGTCATTGCTTCACTATACAAGACTCAGTTTATCTCAGTGGTCACTTAATCACCATACAGGACTCTTCCATCTGTCTTGGTGGTCACTACTGTGCAAGTCTCAACCCCAAATGTCCAAGATCTTTGCTTTATTGGGAAGTGCAATGCTTAAGTTCACGTCTCAACTGGTTTACAGAGATGCAGTAGAGTCTACAAAGGCAGAAAGAGCCTGAGGAGACTCATGGAGCATGAGTGGCACAGATATCAGCCCAGGAAATGTGTCATTATGGAGCCACTCCATGATGTAGTGATGAGAGCAGGCTCAGAAACAAGGCCCTGGTGCTGTTCAGTTTGTTGCTTAGGTGAACCTCGGTTTTTTTTATCTGTCTACTCAGTGTCCACAACAGCTGAGTTGGACTCAGCTCATAGCATGACTATGCTTGTCTCCTACAAAGATACAGTCTTTGAAATAGGAGTGAACATCACAGCAGTGAAAACAGGGCTCTCTGACACAGGACCGCTCTCCACTTTACTAGCTACCGTTGCTTAGTGGGAACTCCATTTTCTCTTAGCATCTTGGCTGGCAGTGTGTGTGCTTCGCCCCAGCTCACTGTAAGCTGAGGAGAAGGGTGGAGCTGGAAACACCAAGGACAATCACTGCCTTGTTTACTGAGCAGTGGAAGAGAAGCACCTGCTTGACCTTTGTGTCCAATCCCTAAGCTTATGTCCCCTGGGGCTTAGTAGTTAGCCTCCAAACATCCCTGTCTGGGTCTGTAAAATAATATTTACTTTGGGAATGACTGAAGAAGTACCTGCTACATGATGATATCCGAGTGGCTGCTTGTTTTCCTGTTTACCTTTCTCATATTCTGACTTCAGAGTTTTGAGTGGGAGAAGAAACAGTAGCAGGGTAGATGGGCGGATGCTATTTGGACAGTGCTCTGAGGCTTAAGGAGCACTTTCGTATCCATCTTTCAGCCGAGTGACCGTGGTGTCAGGAGAGATCATGGCTGGCTCATCTTTCTGCAGTTCTTCAGCTTCACACGCTATGAACTTGTGCCATGTCCTTGTTCAGTATCTGTCCTGGCAAACCTTCAGTTATGAAGATCAGCCGACATACCTCTACTCAATACTGTTCCCTCAATTTGTGTCCCCAAGTACAGCATACAGTTGTTGTTTTCAGGGAGGAAAAAAATTATTTTTTGTTTTGTTAGAGAGAAAATGAAGCACTTCTTTATGGTTGAGAAACCAAGGGTCTTAGAAGCTATATAATTTTCCCAAGGTGACCTAGATACCTGATGCCAGCATTGGGAATCTAGCTCTTAGCCAGACAGGTAGGAGGTGTAGACAGGCTGCTGGGAGGAAGGCATCTGTCCTCTGCCGGAGCAACATGGGACTCTGAAAGGAGGACAGAGTATCACCTGCTATCTTCACCACTCCTGGGAGCTAGCACAATGTTTTGTAAATGTGCATTTAGGCATCTGTCCACTCAAGCCCTGCCTTCACCTAGGACCTTCTCCTGAGGACAGAAACTGTGTGTTCTTCCCATGCATGTCTTTCAGATTCCTCTCAGTGCCTGGCAGTCGGTTGCTACTTCCTTTGTTCTCAAAGATCATAGATTTCCAAAGACGTAACACGAGGAAGACCTTAGGTTCCACCATGTCCACTCCAAGGAGGTGGCCCTACAGAGGTCCTCTCATCCAGCTTCCTCCTTGTTCTTATGAGGTTACACTGTCTCCCTAACACGGTGATGCCTGGGGGCCTGCAGAACTAGCTAAGGAAACCAAAGTACTCAATTTTCTAGCAGTCAGAGGAGTCTTGTGGGGGTCAAGGCAGGGTCACAAAGATTAGACAGACATATTATTGATATTTGGGGGCCAGGAGTGATTTTCCTTAGTACTGTCTTCTAGGTAGGCACTAGCAATGCTCAGAAATGTCACTGATGCTCAGCTCTCACCTGTCAGTCTTTTCTCTCAGATGATTTGCTACTATCCAGCCTTTAAACCAGTGACATCACATAGAGCCTCAGGTTATATGAGGGACAACACCATTCACAAATTGATTATCACATCATTAGCTGATTGTGTTTCTGTCATCATTATTATTAGCTTATATTTTCATAGCACTTTATGGCTCACCAAGTACATGGCTACATATGATCTCATTTGATTAGATAGCATATAATAAGCATTCATTTTGTTGATAAAATCACTGAGGTTCAAAGAAGGAATGAAAGATGTTCAACGTTGTATTATTGACAGAGTAGAGCTGAGACTCAAGGGCAGGTTTCTCTCGTTCCTGTTTATCATTTATTTATTTATTTATTTATTTATTTATTTATTTATTTTCTGCATTTACTCTGCAAATCTGTTCAACTTTAAAGATTAGTAGCTCCACCCTGGTACTCATGTCTTACTCTCTTGATAGAATTTATTCAGTCTCCCACATCCTGGTTCACAACAAGAAACAGCATGTTGGTAACTGAGGCACAAAGTGAGCCTGGTGTTTTGAAGACAGGGTCTTATGTGGCCCCAGAGAAGGTGGTTGGGAGAGATGTTCATGGAAATTTCCAAGAAGGGACAGAGATATAAGACATAACAACAAAAAAACAAAAAATAAAACAAAAAATAAAGACATAACAACAAAAGTTCTTACGATACCATTTAAGTGCCACAAACGGTGCCTGCAGGATGACATTTTCTGACTCAACAGACTTTCTGCTCAAGTAAGTAAGATTTTGTGTCTAGAAGTCCTGGGTTTGGTTTGGGAGGGGTTAGCAGATGCCTGAGAAGTTGGCTTCTGCATTATATGTAGGCTGTGAAATGCATAATCAGACCCATACTTCTCCTTTAGCCAGCTTGATGGCAGCTAGTTCAGTACAGTACCTGACTTAGCATCCTCTCTCGTTTCTTTCATCCTGTTCCATTTCCTTTTTACTGCAAATATTTAGTGAGCCTCTACAATGTTATCTTCTGAGACTTATTAATACATCATAAATCTAAAACTATCAGATGTCTTTGGTACCTAGAGTTTGGTTCAGGATCCAAGCTTTGTCTATATCAGAAGACTCTGATCAGAGGAATGTTTCAGTGTATTCTAGGAAATGAGAGAGGTCCAGAAAGCTCATCCAAAAGGATTCCACAAGTAACCTTCTCAGGATGGTAGTAACTGTGCCACCAAGTTGGAGACCCATTTCTTGCCCGCCTAAGGCGCCTGTATAGGTGTATGTGGTGGGGGGAGGTAGATTCGGCAACAGAAATCAATCAGGTTTTAATTTTTCCATAAGACTTCCTGGCACTCAAATGGGTTGAATGGATGATCTGTTTGGCACTGTAAGGTTGCACTTCATGTCACACTTTTCATTCTCTCAATCCTGATGTAGGCAGTTAAATGAGTTGCAATGGAAAGAAAATGTTACAGCCAAAGCACCTTAACTTTTTTTTTCCAAGTTCTTATTTTTTATTTGTTACAACTTATTCACTTTGTATCCTAGCTGTAGACCCCTCCCTCATCCCCTCCCAATCCCTCCTTCCCTCTCTCTTGTCCTCCCATGCCCCTGGCTTAACTTCTTTACCCAATCTATGGATAAGGAAAGATGGCTTAGATACCTGACGGACTCCAGGTGACCTGAGAAGTCTAAGAATAGTTCAAGCAGGATCTGACGTCACCTATTTTACCTAGGGAGGAATTCAAACACCCGGTGTTTGCCCAGCATCCCTGGGAGACCAAGGCAACATGCTGAAGAGAGGTGACTTCAGTCACAATTTCCAGTTGAATCAGGCTGAGTCAAGGTCAGAGCCTGCTGTGCCACAGCCACACTGGCCCTGTGGGCCCTCCTCCTTCTATGACAATAATGGCAAGCTCTCATTCTTCCCCTGCTTCTTTCTTCACCCAAGAACTATTTGCTGAATGCTGTGAGCCGCTGAGGATACTGTGATGAATAAACTGAGGCATCTGTCCTTAAGGAAGTTGGGGTCAGACTGTCAGACGGTCTCCTTGGAGTTTCAGTGATGTGCTGAGCCATGTGGAAGTAACAAGCCTGCCATCCTAAGCTGGGGGAGACTGAATTCACTAGGAAAGGTTGGCAAGTACAGAGCATGACAGGCAGTTCTCTGAGGTTCGCTCTGTAACAGGAAGAGTGCTGGAGTCTGTCTGGGCAGGTTTCCTAAACACAGACCTTGGCAGAAGCCTGAAAAACACGTTAAGAAACCAAATCTATCCCTAATGGGAAGGTGCATCTGGGCATATTTAGGGATGGCAAAAGTTTAATCAGGCCATAACACCTACATGGCACAGGGAGCATAAGGGTAGAAGATGTTAAGTTATTAAGAACCTAGGTACCATATGGGGAATTTTATTTTTATTTTTCTTTGGAGATAGTGCGAGAGCCATTGAAAGTTTCAAGGATGCTCAGACTCATCATCTTTTAGAAAGATGGGAAGAATTTGGAGAGAAGACGGAGTAGGGCTAGGAGGAATAGATCCGTGTGTAGTATTAGATGTGGGGAGTTGATGAGATGGTTTCTAACCTTGGTCTTGGGGCCATTTGCTAACAGAACTGAGACAGCTTACAGGGAGGCACTGGTGGAACTGTACAAAAGGATTGCTGTGAGCAGTTGGTTCCAACCATAGCAATCCTTTCTGGTGTCATTCTTTTAACTGCCCACCTTATTGACCATATTAGAGTTGAGGGAGTCTGAGGGTGTGACATGAAGCTGGAACCTTGCTGTGTTTAACAGCCTATCCACTCAACCCAGCTGAGAGTAGGTGGAATGGTTGTTATCATCAGAGGGTGGGGTAAAGAATGGGGACCTGGAAGGAGAGAGGAGATAGTAACTTGGAATCAAGGAGGTCTCTTAGGAAAACATTAAAAGGACAGAGAGTACTTGTAGATACTGAAGCCAGTACTTGTATGAGTGTGGCATATATTGTGTGTGTGTGTGTGTGTGTTAGAGGAAGAGTGAGAGGGAGGAAAGCATAAGCCTGAGTCCCCTAGATGGAATAGTCTGCAAACCTAGAACAGAGACAATTCTCAGATAACTCTGCTGGATTTTGATGGAAAGGATTGGCACAGAGACAGCAGGAAATTATTGGCTGTTTCATCATTAGCTCAGAGCCTTCACGTATCTGTGAAATTGTCCAGATGCCTGAAACATGACTCAGCTACAACCTGCTTGTGCTCCAGAGGCAGAAGCATAGCTGATCCTGGCATGGCAGGACAGGTTCAGCCTTGAGCTGGAGTGAGCATGGTGGGCGGAAACTATCTAATGTCAAAGGAAAAGAGGTGATGAGAGAGCAGCTCCAGCTGCAACTATAAGTCCTCCTGCTAAAATCTATGGACATTTTTTTTTTCTGTGTCAAGAAAGAGTCACTTTGGCTTACTTTCTATTTTATTTTTTATCTTTATAATTTATCCACTTTATATCCTGACTGTAGCCCTTGCCCTGCCTTGTCTCCTCTCAGCCCTACCCTTCCTCCCTCTTCCTGCCATGCCCCTCCCCTAGTCCACAGAAAGCTGGAGCTCTCCTCCTCTACCATCTGACCCTAGCCTATCAAGTCTCATCAGGACTGCCTGTATCCTCTTCTTCTATAACCTGGCAAGGCTGTGCTCCACCAGGGATCAAAAAGCAAGAGCAGGCAACAGAGTCCATGTCAGAGACAGCCTCTTCTCCCCTTACTAAAGAACCCACATGGAAACTGAGCTGCCTATTGGATACATCTGAGCAGGGAGGTCTAGGTCCTATTCATGCATGGTCCTTGGTTGGTGCATCAGTCTCAGAAGGTCCCAGATTTGTTGGCTTTGTTGGTCTTCTGGTGGAGCTCCTATCCTCTCTGGGTCCTTCTACCCCCCACTTTTCCATAAGAAAAGTTTCCTTGCACTCTGCCCAAAGATTGACTGTGAGTCTCAGCATCTGCTTAGATCCCCTGCTGAGTAGAGTTTTTCAGAGGACATCTGTGGTAGGCTCCCATGCTGCTCCCACTCTTTAACCCCATCTTTGTCTATTCTAAGGCTCCTACTTAGGGCCCTCCATGTTCTTTAGTCTCTTTAGGTTTATGGATTTGAGTATAGTTATCTTATAAAATATGGCTAATATCTGCTTATAAGTGAGTATATAACCATGCGTGTAGATGATATGGTAGTATATATAAGTAACCCCAAAAATTCTACCAAGGAACTCCTACAGCTGATAAACAACTTCAGCAAAGTGGATAGATATAAAATTAACTAAAAAAAAAATCAGTAGCCCTCCTGTATACAGAAGACAAATGTGCTGAAAAAGAAATTAAGGAAGCAGCACCTTTCATCATAGCCACACACACACACACACACACACACACACACACACACACACAAACACAAACAAACAAACATTAAGTATCTATATTAAGTAACTATAACCAAGCAAGTGAAAGACTTGTATGAAAAATCTTCAAGTCTCCAAAGAAAAAAAGTAAAGAAGATATCAGAAGATGGAAAGATCACCCATACTCGTGGATCAGTAAGATTAACATAGTAAAAATTGCTATTCTACCAAAAGAAATCTACAGATTCAATGCAATTCCCATCAAAATGCCAACACAATTCTTTACAGACCTTAAAGAAAAATTCTCAAATTTATATAAAAAACCAAAAATACCCAGAATAGCTAAAACAATCCTGTACAATAAAAGATCTTCTGGAGGTATTTTCTTGTGATTCATCCTTGATCTCAAGCTGTACTATAGAGCATCACTAATAAAAACTGCATAGAAACAGACTGGCGAATCCATGGAATCAAACTGAAGACCCCGAAATGAACCCACATACTTACGGACACTTGATTTTTGTCAGAGAAATCAAAACCATATAACAGCTCACTTTTAAAAATCAACAGACTATGTACTACCTGAAATAGAACAGAAAACAATGGAAGAGCTGCTTGTTGCTCGCACTCCATCTGCTGCTTTCGAGCCTTCTTTCTTCCTCTTTCTTTTCCTTCACTTTACCAACTCTTCCATGTGCTCTGGAGCTAGGCTTCAGGCATGCAAAGTCAAATTAAATATCCTTAACTTCTGGAGTGTGAAATAGTCAATTGGGCTTTGAGATCTCCAAGGAGAAGATGGTATCTTTGCATGGGTTGAGGTAGAGAGCTTTTTTCGCTATTGGAGCCAACACCTTAATTCACTCAGTAAGTTTTTGGCATTATGCAGCCATGACTTGACATACAAAGACTTGAACCCAGCACCCTCAGTCCCTACTTGGAGCACAGGGTCAGACCACACAAGTTATCCTGACTTTGGCACCAACACTGCTCTTCTTGGTCCTCCCACTCCACCCTTCAGGCCTCCTTCCTGAAGTATGGTTGCCTTCAGCATGTGTTCCTAGGATATGTGCTGTAGTTTAGCTCCATATTTAACAGAAGGGCAGCACACCAGAGGTCAGATACACAAGGAGAGGGGAGAGGTAACAACTCATCCTTGTATTTCCAGTGGCAAGCATGTTGCCTGGTGCTAACAGAAACTCAAAACAAAAATTGAGTTTGAATACAAAATATCATTCTGGTGAAGACTTCTCTAACTCTTTTGGTCTGTACACTCTCTCTATGATAAGTTAAATACTGAGTAAAGAAAATTATTAACAATTCATTTAAATAAGTAAAGATTAGAAAACGCATGTAACCAAAAATAAATAAACAAATAAAATGCTTGTCACCTCCCACTCTGAAACGATCGCTGTTGGCATCTTGAAATATCTCCATATCATAGAAATGCATGTGTATATTATGCAGACATATTAAAAGACTGAAATAAAGAGCCAGTGTACTAGTTACACCATTGTAACTCACTGTAAGCACTACTTGTCTAATTCACCTTGCCTGGGTTTTGTTCTCTATGCACCAGAGTCTGGTTCTATTACATTTCAGTGGGAACTCTCAACTGCGATGTGGACTCTTAGGATTCCTAGTGTGTGATGGTGGAGAGTACCATCCTGCCTCCTCACTGCCTACCACAGTCATGATTTTCTGCCGGTTCTAAGTGTAAGTTGAGAACTCATATGTATATATATGTATATAAGTATATATATGTACATGTATGTATATATACATACACACACACAAACACACACACACACACACACACACACACACACACACACACATATAATCCCTGCTAGAATAGTTCCTCTCACAACAGCAAATAAGAACATAGAGCTTTGTGCAGTTGGGAGTCAGCTGAGCTTTCCAGAGGACGTGTCACCTGCTGGGCGGCACATCCTTTGCAGCTGCCTTGGCGTTCATGTGTGCAGCCAGTCCCGCCCCACTGCACCTGAGCATGCCACTTCATCACCAGCTGGGAAAACAAGATGCCTCAGTGCATGAGCTCCTGGGAGCCTCATTGGATATTTTTACTCTTTCTGAGTCCCTACCCCATGTATTTATTTACTCTCCAAGAGGAGGAATCCTCCTTTCTCCAGTTACTCATTATAGAGAATCCTGGGGCATTCTTGCCTCAGGCTGGAGCTGTGGGAATGTTCCTCATGGAGGAGATAACACTACAGCTGGCTTTGAGCATCCTAGAGATCAAGGACCAGGCACACATTGCCAGGATGAGCTGGACTGGCTCAGGGCCTGGAGGTAAGGTTTTTCTCAGAAAGCACTCACGCATATACTTGGGTCTTCATAGAGCCGTGAGTCAGCCTCTGGTGTCCTTGCTTTTGTCTATGTCTCAAATATTCCATCATTGTAGACAGCAGTGTCCAAGAAGGGAGGAAATGGAGCTTGTAGATTCATAGCAGAACTTCTAGAGGGCTCCCCCACCCCCCACACGCCCTTTAGTCATGGCAAGAAGAAAGCTGTTTGTGTTTTCCAGCTACCAGAGTGGTCCACACTCTTAGACCTCAGGTTTTAAAATGCCTCATTTAAATACCTGCTTCTCTTGTCACGTCTTCTCTCTTGACTCTGTCCATTTTGCCTGCCTCTTAGAGGAACCCTGAAAATTACATTCGACCCACCTCTGTAATTCAAGAAGGTCTTTCGATCTATCTCAAGACTCTTAATTTAGTCAAGCATGCTAAGTCTCTTTTGCTGTGTAAGGCAAAACATTTACAGGCTTGAGTAATGGGGACGGGTGGGCAACATTGACTACCAGAGACTACACCAAGGCAATCAGCAGTATAAAAATAAGAGAAGCGGGGCAGTGGTGACACTCACCTTTAATACTGGCACTCAAGAGGCAGAGGCAGGCAGATCTCTGTGAGTTTAAGGCCTACCTGGTCTACAGAGAAAGTTCCAGGACAGGTAGAGCAGCACAGAAAATCCCTGTCTCAAAAGACAAAGAAACAACAAAAACAAAACCAACCAACCAGACAACAACAAACAAAAACAGAAGGCAAGGTCATTTTTACAATGTTAAATCCTGAATCAGCGTGTGGAGGGTGAGAATAATGTTGTGCTCAGCCCCTACTCCCTAGAATCAGGTCCCAAGGAAGGACTGGCACAGAGCAACATAGAGAAAAGGAAGCCAGAAGACAGGTTTTCGAGGACTACCTCTTATATCCGTCCAAGAATGGAAGTGTTCATATAATGCAATGGGACTGTTTAGTTTTGTTCACCTTCAAAGTCTGATGTCCTTTTGCCACCTTCAATAGCCATGTTTAGTAAGCAAAGTCCAGGCATCCCCAAGAATGTTTTCAGTATTTCCTGTGGATCTCATGTTGCCTCCCATCCCTCCTTGTTCAAATATCTTAGATACAAGGAAAACTATTTGTATTGATCTATGTACATCCTCTAACATACTTAAAATCACATGTAGGTTGCCTAAAATGCCAAGTACAGTGTAAATCCTATGTATATCACACTGCATTGTTTCAGGAATAGTGACTCAAAGGAAATGTCTGTTCACATTCGGTGGAGATATACCTTTCCCCCCAGATGTTTTTAAACTTCAACTATAGAGCCTACACATTTAGAGGGATAACCATTTATAAAGTAACTTTTTAAATTAAATTTTTATTTGTATATTAATTACAATTTATTCACTTTGTATGTAACTTTTTTTTTAAACCAATCACATGAAGAAATTAAATTTTCATCTAGGAGGCAGAGTGCTGTGATGGAAGCTCAGCTCCCTCTCTGTGTGAGCCAGTGGAAGTCTCTTTCCATTTTCCAGTCTGTTTTCTTTTCTACATATAAAAAAAGGAATTAATGTAAACTAATAATCCTCTGACCCGATTTTGCATTAGAGAATGCTGTGGCTTCTAGGGTTGAGAACTGCCTTCTCTGAATACCAGTTAACATGCTACCCACATGTTCTATCATTCCATAAATTGTATGGAAGTTTTTAAATGAAGTCTTAGGACAGAATTGTTGGACACATCTGACCTCTTTTCGGAATGGCTAATTCAACCCGATGAAGAAACGAGAATTAAGCATCTACTGCCTACAAAGCACCAAGTTAGGTCTCTCAGAGATTTCTGAACTCAAAGACCTTGCTTATCTGTGTGTTCACATGGGCAGATACACAGCCAAACAGCTGTTAGCAGCTGGGCACTGCACCTTTTATCTTCAAGGACAGCTTGTTCCGTGTTGTGAACTTCTGAGGTAGAATGGTGTCAGGTTTCACTTTTTAATATTTATTAAGTACTTCATATATATGCTAGGTACTATTCTCAGGGATTTATGAATGTTAGTCACTTACTCTGTAAATGGCCCTGGGAGATAAATGCTATTTATTGCCCCACTTCGAAATGAGGACAGTGAGGGAGAGAGCTAAAATAATTTAAGGTCACACTGAGTCAAACATGGAGCCTGTCTGAGGACTTAATGCCTGCTGCCACAGGGACATGTTGTCTGTGAAAATGTTCTTCTGGCATTTACACTTCAAATGGAGTTCATGGGGAATGTTCCCATTAAAATATTCATTGAAAATAATAGACAAACCCTTTACATAAGTTGTATGGTGGCAATTATGAAAATAATCAATGCAAAGCACAGATTACTAAAAATAGTACATGGTAAAAGTTAAAGGAAGGAAACATGTGAGATAGATGAGATTACAAGTGGTTTTATTTTCATGAGTATTGTCTCTGTATAATCTCATCCATCACTGACAAATAAATACTCTTAATCTTTTGTTATCAGAGAACACAGCTGACATCAGAGCTGTTGTTTTATGTGCTTTATTATGTGCTTTATGGCATTATTCCAAGAGCTTAAAGACTGTTAGCTCAATCTGCAAATGGCCATTTGAGACAATCATTCTTTCCTCATCTTACATAGTTTTGATTTCAAAAAGAGGCAGGTTACTGATTTGATATTTAGGGTAACTTACCAAAGTAATGGGATCTATAGTGATTTGATTATTTTTACTTTTGACATGCCATAGCTTTTCATAGATTTTTGTTTTTTTAAACTGATGCATAAAAACATAAAGACTGTGTATATTGATGGCTGCCATTTGGCACACCAACACATCAAAGCAGCAGATTCCTTTTAAAGTTTTTTTTTTGTACACACACATACACACATTCACAGATCTAGCTCCTCTTTGAGACCTTTACCTGTATTTGCCTTATTTAGTGGGATAGGGACTGTTATTAGCCAGATTTTATACAGATAATTAAGCAAGTTGCTTGAGAATGCATGGGCAGAAAGTGGTCCTGGAATGCGAGTTATGACAGAGCCTCTGTGCTTCCAATTGCAGCCCATCCACCCAGGCATGGACCCCAGACACTGATGCTTCTTTGTCTTCAGTTCTAGCCCTCCATCTTTCCCTATGAGCTTGATACTGAGAACTCTCCCAGCTCAGCCAATGTTGGTAACTTTCCTGGGGATTTAACCTACATATGGAATATTCCATTAGAGGTGCTCGAAAGCTCCTTGTAAAATCGCTCAGCTCTTTTCCAGCATTGGAAGAAAAGTCTCTACCTAAGGTCATGTATGCCAAAAGTGTCACTCAGCTTTTTCCTTTGGGATTAGTACAGCTGAAGCTCCACTTCTGACACTTCAGTTGAATTTTTCTCTTCTCCTTAATCCTCGGTACACATGGTCCCTCTACCTTGGCCAACCTGAAGTGTATCCTTTAGGACCATATGTGGAAACACAGAGCCTTCAATGACTTCTGCCCACTTGAAGGTATCTGTCAGTGCCAAATGTTCATGTCAAATTCAAACAAGAACAGAATTCCAACTGTCCATAGTGTCTACATTAGATCTGCCTGTAATAGCATCAATAGAATATCCAGCATTCTTGGTTAAAGTTATGGCACCATCCAAGAATGAAAAGAGTCACATTAGTTCATTGGTTTGGGCCAGGGGTTTTATTTTGGATTCTTGTCCTTTTCTAAAAGAGCCATTTAATCTCCATTTTGGTAGTGTCCTCTTGCATTTTCTGTTCTAAAGAACAGATATTATGTTTACCCTCTAAGGTCTAGAACTGAATTGGCTCAGGTCAGGAAATAGAGAGCATAGCAGAGCTGCCTGTGTGACTGACAGACAGGACCTGTGTTCAGTGTGCAATGTTCTATCACCATCCAAGAGGTTTGCAATTCTCAGGCTCTTTCTGTGCGTTGATACTTCAGATGCTTTTAGAGGGAGGAATTGGGTCCTTGGGATGTAAGGGAAGGGAGTCATACATATCCCTCATGAAAGATGCTATCAGTATCCCACACATGGGATCTCAGGTCAGAGCAGAACTGTATAAAAGGCAGAAGCTTCTCAGAGCACCTCAGTCCATTACTTTGTGAATGATCTACTCCAGTGCCTGAACCAGGTAGGACATCTCCCAGACCAGAGAGACTCTGATGCTGGTTTTCTGGGCAGTAGGGGCTTCTGGGTGGAGCTGAGGGAAATCTTAAAGATGAACAAAAGAAAAAGAAGGTTGGGAGGACGGGTTTCTCTGGAAGGGGAAGTAATGGATGATTGCGATTAGTATCTTTTTGATCTTACAATGAATTCATTTGAAAGAATTAAGTGTCTATATTAAGATCACTTGTATTTTTTTTTTCTAGAAGTGAATTTAGAAAGATTGGGTTTTAAAAGTTATAATCACCGTAGAGGTAAAATATTGTGAATTTGTAGTTCAGTCTTTAAAGCATCATTTTGTCTTGTTGAACTTAAAATCTCTGTATTATCTTTCAGTTTTATCCAGTTCCCTTTGCGATGTCCTGCCAGCAGAGTCAGCAACAGTGCCAGCCTCCTCCCAAGTGCAAGAACCCTACTTCTTCCTGCTGTAGCCTGGGCTCTGGCGGCGGCTGCGGCTCCAGCTCTGGGGGCTGCTGCAGCTCTGGGGGTGGCAGCTGCTGCCTGAGCCACCACAAGCCCCGATTCTCTTTCCGTCGCCGACGTCACAGCTCCGGATGCTGTAGCAGTGGGGGCAGCAGCAGCTGCTGTGGCAGTAGCTGTGGGAGCAGTTGTTGTAGCGGCAGCAGCGGTGGCAGCAGCTGCTGTGGTGGTGGTGGCAGCAGTAGTAGCGGCGGCGGCAGCTGCTGTGGCAGCAGCGGTGGCGGCAGTAGCAGCGGTGGCAGCAGCTGCTGTGGCAGCAGCGGTGGCGGCAGCAGCGGTGGCAGCAGCAGCGGCGGGGGCAGCAGCTGCTGTGGCAGCAGCGGCGGCGGCGGCGGCAGCAGCAGCAGCGGTGGCAGCAGTAGCCAGCAACAGTCTGGGGGCTCTAGCTGCTGCTCTGGAGGTTGCTGCTGACCTGGGGAAGAGGACCTTGGAAAGCAGCACCGCCGAAGACCCGCCAGCCAGAGTGTCTCCTTTTCTCTGGTTTTCCTGCAGAAATACTTCTAGAACTCTGTATGCCCTTCTTCATTCCCACAAAGCTCATCTACCATGAGGCCTTGAGGTCTCACCTCTGACATTTATTAGCTTTGATTTTTCTCTCAGACGCAACTGAGAATGAGATGTTGAAAAATCAGCTCTAAAGCTCTTTTCCGGGTAATAAAGCTTTTGATTCTTGATGTCATGCCCTCCCAATGTGGTCTTGTTTACCTCTTCCAACGCTCACCCTTCACATCAAGCCATATTTCCTTTCTTTATCTAAAGTGAGTATTTTGGTACCAAATCCACTTAAAACTCTGGGAAACACCATTCACCTAGTACTCTGAATTTCGGAACTTCAATTTTGGAAAAAGAACCACATCTGAGACCTGTGCCCCTTAAACCAACTCACACAAGGGGGACCAGGAATGGGTTGGGATGAGGCAGGCTGTACCCAGAAAAGCCCTATTCTGGGAAGGTGGCCTCCAAAAGGGAGCCATGCTTTGGAAATTTTACCTCTTAATCATAAAGAAGATGGTTGCCTGAAGTGCTCGTGTGGGCTCCAGTGAATAGACACACTACTATTTGTTGGGGAGCCAGGATAGCTGAATGTGGAGTATTTCTAAGAGGAGTAAGCTGGGAAGACAGGTGTGAAATGTTGGAGCCCATTTTTCTTAGATCCTAGAATCTTGTTTGAACAGAGAACAAAGACATCATCTCAGCCAAAGATTACCCTAATATGGTGGTAGTGGTGGTGTCTGTGTGTGCACGCAATGGAGTCAAGACACTGCAGCCATTGCGATTGGGTGTCCATGTAATATTCCTTTGGGATTGGGCTGGTTTCTTCAGAAGATACTAAAAACGTTTATGAGAGAAGAGATAATTGCAAATCAGCCTTCCTACACAAAATAAGCAGCTAGCCCCTCAGTTGATAAGAGTTAACAGTGAGGCATAACGTTGGTGTAAGACTGATGCACTTGACCTCTCTTCATCCTGATGCCTATTGCCCTGTTTTTGTTTTTGTTTTTCTTCACCTTTTGCACAGTTTTCCAGAGGAGATCCTTATACTTTATGACTTCCTTCTCTTTTCTAACATTGATCTCTCTTCTTGGAATGTCTCACCTCTCCTTGCCAAGAGGCGCTCTGGGTACAGTTGGCAACCTGTTATTCAGGCTCTAAAGCCACGGCAAACGAAACGGGTATCTTCTATGACTTGTCTTTCCTTGTCTGTTTCCTCATGCCACACCTAGCAAATGCACCCCAAAACCTGTCTCTCACTCTTAACTAATCCAGGAATTCTTAGTCTTAGATTCTCTTATGTCTCATACTCATGGTTGTGTGGCCAGGTAGTTGCAATGATTGGAAGGCAGTGCAGAGGCACTTGACCCCTAAAGTTTACTCCGATTTTAAAAATCAGCTAATCAAAAAGCAACTATAACTGTGGGAACGTTTGAGCCATTGTCTTTTTAATTCTCCCCTTCTTCTTTCTTTGCTCTTTAATTTTATCCCTTTCCTTTTGTTTTGATTTGTCTTTTTCCTATTTGACAGAAGTCCTTGGGAAAATCTATCTTTTAGGGAGATGAGATCAGAAACAGAAATCCGTGGGCTAGCCAGCTTGCTATTTTACAATAATCCAATACCCCTCACCCATTTTTGACCGAGCTCCCCAGGTTTATATTATGGGAATATGGTGAAATGACTTCTTTTAGTCTTGATGATCTCTTAACCTTGCCTGGGTTATTCTTCCTGTCAACAGTGTCAGGAAGAAACCACCACTGGGATTCTCATCCCTACAATCATCTTCACTCAATGCTCCCTAGAAGCATCTGGACAAACATAGAGGGTTTATCACACAGCCTGTGGCCTGCTATGCAAGTTTAAGAGCCAAGGGCCATAGAGATGCAAATAAGACAATAACTGATAAGCGTATAGCTAAACATGAATAGATGTATGAGAAAGCGGAACTGCGCGTGTGTTCTCTTCGCGCCATGACTTGGTGTGTGTGTGTGTGTGTGTGTGTGTGTGTGTGTGTGTGTGTACAATGTTTAAAGGAGAAAAAGGACCCCAGACCTCTCCTTATTTGAGCCTCAGGCCTTCTCTGAGCACACACACACATCCCTCCCAGCTAGGAACAGTGTCCTGTTTGAAAAGTAAACACACCACAGCAATCCTGGCACCTCTGTGAAGTGACTTGGATACCCACGTGCACCACCTACAGTGCTATCTGGGTGATGAATGCCTCTGGGATGTAAGCGTCAGCTGAGCATGTCTATTGAGAAATGGGCTCCTCCCAAGTCCCCGGAACTTGCTGGAATCTTATAAAAGGTTCCCTGGCCATACACTGCTCAGTCTTCTGCCTAGCAGGTGGCAAGTTTCAGTTGGAGAACTGAGTGATTTTTCTCGGAGAGCCAAGGACTAGTAAGTATCTAAGCCGGGTCTGGGGGAGGAAGCAGGGAAGAATGGAAGACAGAAAGGAGGAGATAGGACACAGCCAGAATGCAGCGGTGGGAAGACAGGCCTGGAATTGGGCTTCTAATGCGTCAGCCTTTTATGTTGGCTGGGAAGATGCAGAGGTGCTGGCTTTTGAAAGGTTCCCCAGTCTGTGAACGAGCTGTGAGTTACCGTGTTTTCAGGTCTTCTGGTTAGGTTATTCCTGCTCTCTGCTATGACGACTTTTCCTTATAATGTGGAGGACAGGCAAGAAAGAATGTGCGGAACACGCTTTTGTGTCTTCGGAATCTCTGTAACCGGGAGGGAGGGATGCGGTCTTCCAGCGGTTTCTGACAGATGTGATGCTTGTGCTATATTACCTGAGAGTACTGCGTGGAAGGCTGTGTCGTCAAAGCACAGTGGGGAAAGGGCTAGACCCAAGAGAAGAGTTTTGATTGAGTCATACATTGCAGTCGTATTCTCTTTATTTTCCACTATGGAGACCTTGGATGGTCCTTATGCCAGTTAGGGAACCTGTATTTAGCCTTTCCATATTCTGTTTCCTGTTTTATGCCCGTGCCACTTGAAGCACCTGTTTTGGGTTTGTTTCTTTGCTTTCCTTCTGGTTTTTTTTTTGCTTTTTTTTTTTTTTTTTGGGGGGGGTGTTTGTTTGGTTTTCTTTTTCTTATCCATCTTGCTTCAAGTCAGACTGACTTGTCTTCTTAGCCAAATGCCAAAAGTTCTGACTTCCACTATAGAAAGAAGAGAAAGGCGGGATTTTTTTAATTTATTTTTTATTTTTTTATATTAATTACAGTTTATTCACTTTGTATCCCAGCTGTAGCCCTCACCCTTCTTCCCTCCCAACCCTACCCTCCTTCCCTCATTTCGTCCCCTGCCCCTCTTTAAAGGTTGTCTTTCTTTCAGATTTGCCTGGACAAACGCAGTGATGTCTCAGCAAGGCGCCAAAGGCTTTTCCAAAGGGTCTTCCCAGGGCTCCGCCCCCTGCTCCGCCCCGACGCCCGCCCCCGCGCCCTCCTCCTCCTGCTGTAGCCGCGGCTGCTGCGGGGGCGGTGGCTGTGGCTGCGGTGGTGACTCCGGCTGCTGTGGCTCCAGTTCCACCGGCTGCTGCTGCTTTCCCCGGCGCCGCCGGCAGCGCGGTGGCGGCTGCTGCTGCTGCAGAGGAAGCCAAAGGTCCCAACGCTCCTGCAACAACCAGAGCTCAGGCTGCTGCGGTGGCTGCTGAGAGCTCACAGAGCTGTGCCGAACAGCTGGCATCACACAGCGGCCTCTGCTGCTCTCACCCTGCCCTCCATAGTAGTAACAGGCAGGACCGGCCTAGGAGTTTGGTCCCCCTTAAGCTAACTGCACTTTGATGTTCGGAAACCTCATTCTGTTCTCAGGCCTGTCCCCTAATGTTGATTTTCCTCCCAGGGAATTCAAAAGTCAGGGGTGAGACCTCAGACCATGCTTTGGGCAGGGACTTGTGCACAGCAGTGTTCAACACAGGTCTACTGATTTGATTGTCGCCTGAAGACGTCATAATAAAGCTTCTACCTCCTACGAACGCTTCTTTTCCTATTTATTCCTTCATCGGTGCCTTCGTTTTTCTTATTTTATTGCCCTTTATACCACCCCTCAGAGGCTCATGCCTGAAGGAGAACACGCCAACGGCTCTAAGTAGTCTAAGGATTTGAGGTTGGCACCTCATCCACTTTGCGTAATGACTCACTGAGGTGGGTGCCGCCGTGCCCACTTTACAGAAGGGAAACTAATGTTAAGCTGAGAGTCGCTTTGGTATGCCTGCAAGATGGAGCTGACTACAAGATTGGAGAGCTCATTCTCCTAATTGCTCTGCTGAGCTTGATCTGCTCTAAGTGGTCAGGAACCTTGTGTGCCTCCCCCGAGCAACCCCTCTCCCTCCCCAGAGTAATACCTGCCTCCTCCGCAAGTCCAGGCAGCTGAGGGTCTCTAGTTTGATTGGGTTGGCAAATTCTGGAGTTTGGGATTCAGTCCTGCTGAATCTTCTTTCTCTTCTTTCACCTTTTTTCCTTCTCCTCTACTTCCTCCCTTTCTCCCCTTCTTTCCTACCCTTTCCCCTCCCCTCTCTCCTTTTCTTTCTCCTCCCTCTTCACAAACACCGCGTTTTTCTTCTTCTGGTGGAAGACCATTGACCTTTGCTTGCTGGGTGAGAAAATCTTCTATGCCTACCAGGAGCCTGGACCTCACCCTCTTTTAGGTCTGATCTGTGCGGCTGAGGCATGGCCAGGAACCACAGGTCTCCCCTGGTTGTGGCAGTGAGCTGCACGGGCATAGGAAACCCGGTAAACATAGAATTTACTGTTCATGTGAGGTTAGGCCCCTTAGCCTAGTGTCTTTTAGGTTTAAAAAGGGTGGTATAATAATGGTGAAATAATAATAATAATAATAATAGCACAAAAATAGCTAACATTTGTTGAACACTAGTTTTGTTCCAGACACAAGGTATAGGACATAATGTATACATGTATATCAATTTAATTTTAATGACCTCAAAGAAAGGTTTTGATTTCCCTAGTTTTGTTTTGTTTTGTTTTGTTTAAGTGTGAGTAGCCTGGGATTCAGAGACTCCAGGGGACTGGTGTAAGGTTTCACAGGTAATGCATGTGCTAGGCTTCTGATGGTAAGTGGTGGGGAAAAGACTGAAATTGAGATCTGTAGGTATCAAAGTCAGTGCCATGGAATTCACTCTACTGCAATCTTGGAAACCACCACCGCCCAGAAGAAGGGACACTTGGACTTCCATGGACACACCCAAGCTCTTAGAAAATTGCAGCTTGACTGCTCTGCGTCAGTGACCCAGTGACTGCTGAGCTCTGTGTGGCATCTGCCCAGCTGCTGAAGGCATTTGCTCAGAGGCAAAGTCAGAAATTCACCATTGATTCACTTCAGACGTCAACCCATGCTGGGGAGGCACAGAAGGACACTCCTACTCTGCCTCTCACTTCCGGCTCTGAGAGTCTGTGATTCCTAGGAGGCAGTGCTTTGTACGCACTGTTTACAAACAGATGAGGTCACCGAGGACCTGCCTCCTCCATGCCAGTCAGTGATGTGTAGTGAAGCAACAAGCCCTATGACTTGCTGGACAGCAAGGCAGGAAGGGTGGGCTTGCCTGACTCACAACATACTGGAATGCCCGTGTGAGGAGCAGGGAATACAGGACTGAGTTTTAGGAAAGAGAGATGGTGATTCATTAGGAGATCCATGAGTCTGTAGCATACATGTCTTCAAACATGGATACATTGATATCCATCAAATGGCCAGATGTGAGGATGGCAGCCCCACTGGGTTCCCACTTATTCATGAAATAAGTGGGAGACATGCAAAAACACATGTAGGTAAGGGTTCTTTCTTTCCAGGCAGCCTGAGGCTTCAGGTGTTTAAGGTGTCCTTCCAGTCACGTTGACACTTAGACATTATCTTCACTAGAAAAGAAACCTGGGATTCTAACTGTTTGGCATACAGTCTTATACTGTGAACCTGGCATTCTTTTGTTCACTACTTAAAACTCTGCCACAAGAGAAGGGTTTCCACTGATCTTGATAAGAAAGCTGAAACACAGAACTATCTTAAAATGGCACAGTTTCTAATTGGAGGACAATGTTTTGAACAGAGTGTTTCTGACTCCAAAATCAACATTGACACCTTTTTTGCTCTATGAATTTCTAAGGAGGGAAACCTTGGATAGAAGCAGGAGAAAGAATCCAAGGGATTAGTGGCATTAAAAATAAATATCTGATAACATACCCTCAGAGGCGAGAGCAAAGGCTAGGCTACAGGGGGCTACAAATGGCAATTCTAGGATTTTAACAGTGTGTGCTTGTGGCATAGAAAATGGGTCTTAAGAAGAATTTGGAAAGACAGAAGTTGACCTACAGAATATGAACAGCAATGGTTAGGATGCTTTGGAAACCGAGAAATATTATATCAATAGGCAGCTACAGTGACCCAAGCTTGAGATAGGCATCTGAAACTGGCATTGGGCAAGAAAAGGAAATGACAGATGGGAAAAGCATTTGTCTAGAGAAAAGAATAGAGAGAACTGGGTGCAGCATTGGGGCGTATGGAGAAAAACCAACTGAGGTGTCATGGAGGCTTTCTGTGTGGTCACTAGGAAATGACAGTAACACTGACAGAGAAGTGGAGAAAGAGGGAACGGATGAAAGAGGAAGCGGGAAGTCCTACCCATGATGTGATGGGTTTGAGGAACTGCCAGGGCACATAATCTTTGAAAATTGAATTGACAACATCTAGATGAGGAGGAATAAACTCTGTGGAGCTGGGAAACCAACTGTTGGCAATGGATGTAGTTTCCCTTCTGCAATGAAAGTTATATGAAAAAAAAAAAAAAGACCTGGTCTGTCTTACTCATCACAGAAAACGCGTGTAAAAATAGAAAATTACACACTGAACACTGGAGATGCCTGATCAATATGCTTTGGATTAACGCGCTGGCAAAACAGAAAGCTTAAGAGGTGAGTTGAGGGGACTGAGCAGAAAGGAAGAAGCTAATTCTAAAACAAGGTCAAACATGAAGGCAGAAAACTCACTCAGGTTTTACCTGGGTGGTTCATCAGCCTGCTTTCAAGCCTTGGGTTCTGGAAAACAAGGCTGAAAGGAACAGAACAGAGCAAGGTTGCAGAAGGTAAACATTAGTCACATGGGGTCTTCTTTCCCATTGCCTAGCCAATCTTCCCATCATTAGACATAGTAAGACATTCCATCTGGAGGGACATGAGTTCCTCCTTAATTGGGTAGAACTTGTTAAACAGGCAAATTGGTATCACAGTGAGTAAGGCAGAAATCCTCTCTGCTGTGGATGACGCTGCAGCAGATTTGAATGATTTGACTCTGGTAAATCTGAACTGTGTCATCTTGCCTCAGGAAAAAATGGCAGCTCTAGAAAGTCAAGTATCACCTCCTGTCTTATACTGACCAGGGTGAAGACAATAGCTTCTAATCTATCTTATTCCGTGATGCATCTTGTTAAGAATGTTGTTAGAGAGACCAGGGAGATGGTTCAGGAAGAAAGAGGAACTAAGTTCAAATCCCAGGCACCTCTGTAAAAGAAAGCAAAAAGCAAACTCTGGGCATGGCTGTGCATGCCTGTAACCCTAACCCTGTGGAGCAGAGACAGATGGATCCTGTAACAGCTTGGCGTGCAGCTGGCCTAGGTGAAATGCTGAGCTTCCAGGTTTCAAGGCAGCGAGAGGAAGGCAGTAGAGGAAGACCGTGCGCATCTTGCTCTGACCCCCACATTTGTGCCTGCATGCACACATCCGAGCACTCATGTGTACCACACATGCAGCACGACACTCACAAATCACAGACAGGCAGTGTGTGTCTGCCAGCTTTATTGTCGATGATGTGGCTGTGTTGGTTCTGTTTATTTGTGAACAAAATTTGTAGTGTTCAAAGGCCATTTTTTTCTCATTCACCCTCAAAACTATTTTTCTGCCAGTTTGAAGTACTACATGTACTAAAAGCTAGGAGTAATTAACCTTCTCCTTCTGTTCCTGCTTTTATATGATTTTTTGTTCATTCATCACTATAATCTTTAATTGATTAAAAATGGACAATTGCTCACCATATCCTCGGCAGTTTGTGATGTAAAAAAGTCTTAATGAGAGAGTTAAATATAAGTACTTGAAGTCACCACATGAAATCAGCATTACACACAGGTGACGATTCACACTGGTCTCAGCACGCGCACACACACACACACACACACACACACACACACACACACAAACCATTGTTTGGATTTAATGCTGAAGATTGTGTTGGACAAGCTGGGGACACAGAAAATATTTCAGTTAAAGTAGATAACACCAAGGGTGAGCACAGAGAGATAAACATGTGTACTGTAGCAAACAATTTTATGAACGGACCTCAAGGAGGTCAGAGAAGGTGAGATTATACAAATAGCTGATCAGGGGACAAATGAGGCAAACCCTTACATGGTTTCAAAGTGTCCGGAACTTTATCCTAGAGGTAGGGTGGGTCATAGCATTTTAACACTTTATTTATTTAAGAATTTCCCACCTGTATACAAAGTATTTTGATCACATCTAGCCACCATTTACCCTCTCTTCTGTTTCCCATGGGCCTCTTCTCCAATACATCCCCCACTAACTTCATGTCCCATTCTTTGAAACAGAAGCTACGGAGTAGGACAGTTGGTGCTATTCATATGAGTACAGGTATGGAGCCATCCACTGGAGCATGAGCAACCTACCAGCAGCTATACCCTACAAGGAAAATGAATTGTCCTCCCTCAGCAACCAGCAACTACCAATAGCCCCCTAGCTAGAGGTGGGGCCTTATGAGCCTATCCTGCATCTATGCTGAAGTTCTGACCAGCTTGATCTTGTTCAGGTAACCACAGCTGCTCTGAGCTTATTCGGCCAAGATCCTGGCATCTTAAAAACTGTTAGGTCTCTCTACTCTCTTTGAACATATTAAAAATGACTTAATTTAAGGAACCATTGATCTGACATTGACTTTTGTGTGTGTGTGTCTTCTTCAAATTACCAAGTGTCAGTAACAGTTCTCTATTTTTTTTTTACCATAGTTGTCTCCACTGAATAACTCTTGTCCCATCAACCATTGTGCAATATCATCATTCCATTCACAAAATCTCTCATGTTCCACATCCCATGACAATCTTTCCTCATTCCTCAGGGTCTTGGAACTCAGTCAGGCACTGCCCAGTTCTGATTAAAGCTCACCCTTCTATTCTGGACTCTATACTTCCATCAGTACTGCAATTCATTGCTTCACTCCAGCCTTCTCTGCCTGTCTCTCTGTCTTGGTTCCTCCTTTAAGTATGAACATCATACCTAAGGTTCTGATTTTTCTCTTTCCATGGGAAATCTCATTTATTCATTCATTCATGCATGCAGCATGACATCAGGTGTCTTCCTCAGTCACTCTCTATCTTATTTTTGAGTCACTGAACCTGAACTCACCAGTTTGGCTAAGCTGGCTGCTAAGCAATCTCAGGAATCCGTGTGTCTCTGCCTTGCCTGGTGCTGGGGTGAGACGTGCTGTGTCTCACTGGGGACCTGAACTTATATCCTCATGGCTGTTAAGCAAGTGCTTACCACATCAGGCCCTGCTGTGGAAGCTTTGACACTTTCCTTCCTGTTTGCTCTGTGTTTACACAGGTTGCCTTTCTTCCCCAGTAACTGTCCTTTCTGCTATTTCTTTTCTATTGCACACCACCATCACCACCAAACGAATGAGCAGAGAATTTATAAGTCAATGATCTAGGCAAGTCACCTATCATGTGACACCACAAGGGGCAAACCAATCTTTGGTGGAAACAAAATACCTGCAGGGAGGTTGGAGCTCTGTTTAGTGTTTTATTACCAGTCTCTTTACTTCATGCATAAAGTAAAAAAAAAAAAAAAAAAAAAAAAAAAGAAAAGAAAAGTAAGAGGAGTATAAAGGACACCACTCTCTGGAGCAGTACACATCTGAGAGCACTTTAACACTGAGTGTCCTTTCCTTGTCTTTCATTTTGTTGTTATCTATCATCAAAGCTTTGTTCTAACACCCTCAACATGGTAATCATCACGTCTGCTGCTTTTTACTGTCGGAGCTTGTTAGTTTATTTACATTTTTCTTTTTCTTTTCCCTGTGCTTTAGTTACTTTTCTATTGCTGTGATTAAATACCATGATTAAGGCAACTTATAAAAGAAAGCATTTAATTTAGGGGGTCATGGTTTCAGAGGTAGATGACCACCAATCATGGTGTGGGACATGGCAGCAGGCAGGCAGGCATGGCACTAAAGCAGTAGCTGAGACCTTACCTGAGTGGTATAGTATTCATATTGTGTTTTGATCTACAAGAGGAAGGCAGACAGAGCACATTGGGAATTCTGTGGGCTTTTGAAACCTTAAAGTCCACCCCCAGTGACACACCTCTTTATACAAGGCCAAAAAGCTACAAGTCCTTCTCAGATGGTTCCATCGACCAGGGGGCCAAGCATTCAGTCATGAGCACATGGAGCCATTCTCATTCAAAGAACCACCCCTACTTGCCTAGATCATTCTTTCCTTTAAAATCCTGTTTTTGTTTTCCTAAATTAAATATTCTGGTAGTTCTTTTCAGCCACTGTTAATGGTGAGATCATTCTTAACTGAAAATACCTTGTTCCTCAACATGAAATGATATTTTAGTTGGATATAGAATTTCAGGTTGGAAAATTTGGCCTTGGATCACTGGTGATATGGTTACAATGTTTTATGTCTTTAAGGTTGAAAGGGTGCTTTAAGCCTAGTTATTTTTTGTGGAGGTAATCTATTGCATCTCCTCACAGGTTTTACATTTTCCTTTGAGACTTATGTTTCTGAGGATTCATGACTTTCATTTCTGTCTTGAAATTTTTAAGCAGATATCTCTTTAAATATTTCCTCTCACTCTGACGTTTCCTTCCGGAACTCTCATCAGATGCACAGGACTTTTGTATTTGTATTCAAAGAGCCACTACATTCTAAGTCATTTCATTATAGAATCCACCCTCCGTGGGTTTTTATGTATCTACTCAGCCAACTGTGGATGGGAAAAAAAAATGGATAAAAGTATCCATACCAATGTGCAGATTTTTTTCGTCATACTCTAAACAATACAAATATAATAACTTTTTCCATTAGTATTGTATCAGGCATCATACATAATCTAGAGATTACTTAAAGTATTTAAGAAGATATGCATAATTATATGTTGAAACTATGTTGTTTTATAAAGGGACATGAGCATCCTTGGATTTTACTATCCTAGATATCTTAGAACCAATCTTCCCTGCTGATGGAAGATTATATCTAATTTTCAGTTTCTTATTACTTTTCAGCATATATATATATATACATATATATATATATATATATATATATATATATATCATACATACACATACATACATACATACAGATGCCCTTACCCTCTGAGCCATGTTGCCACATCTGCTGCCAAGCCTCATGATCTAAGTTCAGATCCTAGGACCCACATGGTAGAAGGACAGAACTGACTCCTGTTACTGATTTTTTATTTATATATGTTTGCCATGGTATACACACACACACACACACACACACACACACACACACACACACACAAATAAGTAAATAAATACATGTTTAAATGCAATTTAAACCATTTAAAAAGATTGTTTAGGAAAAGAATGCCATAAGACACAAACTTTCTGCCTTGCCTTGGGCTTATGTGCAGGAAGGAAAATCATTCCTTAAAACTGATAGGCATAGCTTACACATCAGTCCTGGCTGCCATTTTCTCTAAAGCACATCATACACACGCCTGGGACAAGCCAAAGTTATATAACTAACATGAAATTGATCTGAAACAGGTGAGAAATTACTTGGCATAGCCTCAGAAATAAATTCAGATTTAATTTAGAAAGATTGCTTTTCCACGTAGCCCTGCACACTGGCTGCAAGTAAAGTCCCACTAGGATGCATCAGTGTGGAATGGAATTTAGAGTAGGTTCATAATTTTTTAATTATTATTATTATCATTTATTACAATTTATTCAATTTGTATCCCGGCTGTGGCCTCCTCCCAAACCCATCCTCCCTCCCTCTTTTCCCCCTATGCCCCTCTTCTAGTCCAGTGATAAGTGAGGACGTCCGTCCTTCCCTTCTATTTGACCCTCACCTATCAGGTCTCATCAGGACTGGTTTCATTGTCTTCCTCTGTGGGCTGGCAAGGCTGCATCCACCAGGAGGAGGTGATCAGAGAGCCTGCCACTGAGTTCCTGCCAGAGAGTCCCTGCTCCTCTTACTAGGGGCCCCACCTGGAGACTGAGTCTATGGGCTACATCCAGCTGGGTTTTAGGTCCTCTCCATGCATTGTCCTTGATTGGGACAGCATTCTCTTTAGGGTCCCCAGCTCTCAGGTTTTTGGCTCTGTTGGTCTCTGTTTGGAGCTCCTGTCCCCTTCAGGTCTTTGTATCTTCCCTTCATTCATAAAATTCCATTAATTCTGCCAAAGTTTGGCTATGAGTCTCAGCCTCTGCTTTGATACCTCAATCAGTAGAGTCTTTCAGAGGCTATCTGTGGTAGGCTCCTGTCCTGTCCCCTGTCTTCTCCGCTTCCGATGTCTAATGTGTTTGTCCTTCTGAAAAAGGATTGAGCATCTTCCCTAGGGTCTTCCTTGTTGTTTAGCTTCTTTAAGATTATAGATTTTAGTATGTTTATCCTATATTATATGTCTAATATCCACTTATAAGTGAGTATACACCATGTGTATCTTTCTGATTCTGGATTACCTCACTCAAGATGATCTTTTCTAGTTCCCACCATTTTCCTGCAAATCTCATGATTTCCTTGTTTTTAATAGTTGAGTAGTATTCCATTGTGTAAATGTACCACAATTTCTGTGCCACAATTTCTGTATCCATTCCTCCATTGAGGGAAATCTAGATTGTTTACAGGTTCTGGCTGAGAGACCAAAGAATTAAAAATTAGGTTTTTCTTTGTTTGTTTGTTTTGGATATTGGTTTAAAGTTTAAAGCACAACCCTGAACAAAGGCCAGACAAGTGAAGAGATGTCCAGCCACCTGCAGGGAAGAACCAGCCTTACTGCATTCTTTTCCTGCCCACTAGAGATACAGTTGCTAGGAAACTGCCCCCTCTTCCCTAGGACAGGCAAACAAGGGAAGCCAGACCATTAATGGTTTGGGGGTCTTCTATAATAGTCAGTCAATTCAATTTCAACAAAGAGACGCTTGCCAGGCAGGAATCCCCCTGCTTTGGGCATGCTCTGAGGGACCAGACTCTTTAAATCAACCACCTAACTTGAGCATGAGGCTTTTTGCTCTCAACCACTCTGGCGATGAAGGTATGAGCGCAAGCTAGCTTGTAATAAAAAGATCTTCATGTGTTTTGCAATGAACTCAACTCCTGGTGATCTTTTGTGGTCTTATGAATCTGGCACAACATGGCTATTACGAATAGAGCTGCTATGAACATGTTGAGCAAATGACCTTGTTGTATACTTGAGCCTCTTTTGGGTATATGCCTAGGAGTGCTATAGCTGGATCTTAAGGTAGCACTATTCCTAATTGTCTGAGAAAGCACTAGATTGATTTCCAAAATGGTTGTACAGGTTTAAATTCCCACCAGCAATGGAAGAGGGTTCCCCTTTCTCCACATCCTCTCCAGCATGTTGTTGAGTTTTTGATCTTAGCCATTCTGGCAGGTATAAGGTGAAATCTCAGGGTTGTTTTGATTTGCATCTCTCTGATGACTAAGGATGCTGAACATTGCTTTAAGTGTTTCTTTGCCACTCTATATTCCTCTACAGAGAATTCTCTGTTTAGCTCTGTACTCTATTTTTTAATTGGATTACTTAATTTGTTGCTGTTTAACTCCTTAAGTTCTTTATATATTCTGGATATTGGCCCTCTGTCAGATAAAGGGTTGGTGAAGATCCTTTCCCAATCCATAGGCTGTCATTTTGTTTTGATGACAATGTCTTTTGCTTTACAGAAGCTTTTCAGTTTCATGAGTTTCCCACTTATTGATTATTGATTTTAGAGCCCATGCTGATGGTGTTCTGTTCAGGAAGTTGTCTCCTGTGCCAGTAAGGTCAAGGCTCTTCCCAACTTTTTCTTCTAACAAGTTTAGTGTGTCTGGTTTTATGTTGAGGCCTTTGATCCAGTTAGACTTTAGTTTGTGCAGGGTGATAAATATGGATTTATTTGTATTTTTCTACATGTAGAAATCCAGTTAGACCAGCACCATTTTTTGAAGATGCTATCTTTTTTCAATGTATGGTTTTGCATCTTTGTCAAAAATCAGGTGGCCATAGGTGTGTGGGTTTATTTTTGAATCTTCCATGTGATTCCATTGATCCACCATTCTGTTTCTATACCAGTACCATGTAGTTTTTATTACTGTTGCTCTATAGTACAGCTTGAGATCAGGGATGGAGATACTTCTGGTTTGTAATTTTTAACTATGAACTCAACTTCCAAGAGAATCAATGCTAGAAACAGTACAGTGAGACTACCAAAAACTTTCTGATGAAAGTCCTATCAGATAAATGTTATGCGATTTTTGTTATACATGTAATGGTTTTCAGATGATTGTGATATGTCACTAAACACTCATCAGCTGTAACAAACACACTGCCGTGGAGTACTGACAGCGGGGGAACTATATATCTGTTGGAGCAGAGAGCATGTGGGGCGTTTCTCTATTTTCCCCTCTATTGTGCGGAACCTAAAGAGCTTTATAAAATGTATGATTAAAATGCTCTAAATACACTAAAGAATTTAAATCATCAAATAGAGAGAGATTGAGAAGAACCAAACAGTCCTAAGAAAATTTTATTAAGTTGTAGTTGAAAAAAATAAAAGAATGAGTGATGTAGAGAAAAAATAGCTTTGACTACAAGTAAAAGACATAAAAAAGTTAGTGTTACGATTTGCACATAAAAAGCAATTTACAATATAAGATTCTGTAGCAGTCTGGGACTAGTTCCTCTTCTTTTTCATATCAGTTCCTAGTCAGAAACACTTGTTCTTGAAAGCCTGTTTGGTAGCAGTAGCTGGAGAATTAGAACTCATATCATTAATCAAAGATCAGCTCTCCTGACTTTGCAAAAGACATTCTCTTTTAAGAGCATAAAGTTTGGGGTCACTGAGGCAGGAGACACCTGCCTAGTCAATCAGAGCAGCTAAGCCAGTCCTGGCAATTAACAGGGTGAGAGATGTCATAGATAGATGACCTTTATATCCAGGATACTAGTTTTTTTTTTGTTTGTTTGTTTGTTTGTTTGTTTTTTACCTCTGTATGTATTTTTCACCAGCAGTGTGCAGCCTAAACCAGGAAAAGAAAAGAATGAAGGAAAAAGAAGGAAAGGGACCCTGAGTATGGGTCTATCCTTTATTTTTTTTTAAATTTTATTATTTTATATTTTTATTTTTTAAATATAATTTTTATTTTTTATATCAGTCACAGATTATTTACTTTATATCCCAGCCATAGCCCCCTCCCTCATTCCCTCCCAATCCCACCCTCCCTTCCTCATCTCCTCCCTGCCCCTTTCCAAGTCCTTTAAAAATGTCTTAGAAGTATGTCCATACTATCCAGAAGTGAGTCACGTGGTCATACTCACCTATGGCCAGGGAATCTGCTAAAATTTATGTGCTTTGTTATTTTGGAGAAAATAGGTTATAGATATGGAAGTAAATCAATAGCTTGGTGACAAATAGGACTTTTTTCTTTTCTTTTATTGCATGAACATAACTCAGGTCATCAGTTTTGTTGGTAGGCACCTTTAGTAGTTGTTGTGGGTTATTAATATTTATTATTGATATATTTTTTAGTTAAGCAGTGGTTATTCCTAAACAGCTGTATAACCAAATCACCACAAAGAGACTAGGATTTATTTAATTAATCTAGAGCGCAATGCTGGGCAATTGTTACACCATCCTAAACCTCCAAGCCGGTGTAATTTCCTACCATTCAGATTCACCCATTACACTTGCTTTTAGTAATATCTTAGGTCGGGTTCATTTCTCCATGTGGTTCCAAGATTTCTCCTGCAGATTCTTCTCCTCTTCTCCTCTGTTTCCTTCCTCTTTCTCCCACTCGGGACCAGGATGTCCCACCCTCTCCTCTCCATTGCTTAACATTGTGGCTGATTGTTTTAATTGACAATTTAGAGAACAAATCGTGGCATGCTTACACAAACTTGAGACAAGTGATGCTTATGTCCGGATTAAAAACAGATAGTGGGGGAAATAAATCAGCATTTGAATGAACAAAGGTAAATTGTATACCTTCCAAAAGAACATTATACCAAGAAGTGTTTTAAACTATCTCACTTCTCACTGGCTCTCTAATCCACGTTTTACTCAGTAAGAACACCCACTTTATTAGCTTCAAATTTATATCCTGATCTTCACAGTCTTGGATCCCAAATTTCTAGAAAATGACAATCTCCATTTCCAAAAGAGCTGCCTGGAGACTTCCTATTTTGGTTTTGGTCTAATTTCTTCCTTCAACTGGAATGTTGGACATTTTCTTGCTTTTGTGAAAGGTTAGACATTCTTTAAAGTACATTTTAAATTCCTGCTCCCTGCTCCTAATGAAAGGGTTAGACTAACTTTGTAACCTATATGTCTTCTAAAGCCTATAGTTTTGAGTTTTAGGTTCAGGTTAAGCTAAAGCCTCTTAGTACCTTTCCAGAGAATGGAAAAATGTGACCCTATCTATGAGGACAGGTAGAAAAAAAGGCAAGCAAGCAATGACCTTCACTCAGCAAAAAGAAAAACTTCTGTCTTTAAGATAGCATTTCTTAGCAACAAACCTAGACTTCTTCTGAGTAGCTTTTGACCTCCAGCCAAAAGTCTGTAGCCCCTAATCTTCAAGGATGAGCTAACCACCCCCACCTTCAATTGCAGCTGCATCCACACTTGGCAGGACTGGCCAAGCTTGAGCACCTAAGACTAACCAATTATCTTACTTTATAGCTTCCTCGTCCAATCCTAGATTGCCAAGACTGCAACTTCAAATCTCCCGCAATTTTTCTTTTAAAAACCTAAAGGCCTTTGTCTCCCGGTGCCACTCTTTGCTGACCGGCAGGGGTGACCCCATTGCGCAATGGTTAATAAACCTCTTGCTTTTGCAACAAGTCTTGGTCTGGGGGAGTTTCTGGGAAGGGCGCGATCTTAAACTCCTGAACTGTGAGACCCCAGGTCTTACACTAATATCTGAGATGACTAAACATGTAAAAGCTTTCTTACAAGCAGTACTTTCAAAACTAGTATTTGGTTCTTTGGAAGTCCTAAACTGTCTTCAGTGCTAAGGGAAACCAGGGTGAAAGATTTCTGTTGGCTTGACGTGTGTGTGTGTGTGTGTGTGTGTGTGTGTGTGTGTGTGTGTGTGTG